>NW_028186613.1:38615-65041 GCF_003343005.1 Rhea americana | reverse complement strand
ATATATATATATATATGTGTATACACACACACACATTTACATCTATCTATCTCTATAGAGATAGATATATCTATCTCTAGATAGATATTAATAAATTATAATAAATAAATTAAATATTAATAAATTATAATAAATTTATATTTATTAATATAAATGAGAAATACCCAAGAGTAATACAGATAGATATATAAACTTTTTTCTCAGATAGATATCTATATCTCATATATATATATATATATATATATATATATGTATACACACACACACACATTTACATCTATCTATCTCTATATCATCACTTCACTTTTCTCCCATTTGCTTTTTGGGACGGATAGTATCTTTCAGGGGGATCATAATACAAAAATGAAAATTGTATATTGTTGGTTGAAATCCATTTTTTAATCTAATATCTAGATAATTAAATACTGAGTAATTACAAATCATGTTCAAATTTCCAGCAGGAATAAATGTTTTAACCAAGCAAATGACTAAAGAAATATCATGTTATCAACAACCTATAGACAGAAACATCATCTTGCCTTTCTTGTCATGTCTGCCTAAGGACTGGTTGCCTGGGAGATACTGCTYTAATAATATAAGTCCTTTCACATTTTCAGGGGCAAATGTCTGCGGATCACCTCTTCTGACTTTGTATTATCCCTCACTTCCTATACATAGCATATTGGCCTAAACCCTTGCACATAATGCTGTATGAGTCTATGTGATTGTGCTGGGTTTGGTCTGCTTTTATATGCACTAGGAAGCAAAACACTTTCTCCAGTTAATAGAACTTTCCTAAATATGCATTTATTTTTTTTTGTTTATCTGTTGAAAAACTGGCTTCCTGAAACTTAGAAACATTTTTCTTTATGGGCATAAAATTAATAATTAGGGAGAATAGCAACAAAATATGCTTGTAGTAATTCCGTTCTTTTCCACATTAACAGAACTATGGCCTTTGGTAGCTAGAAAACAATCGGTTTTACTATARATAAAATGGGTTTTTCGATCTGTTTTCCCCAGTAGAAGAGAGACATAGAACTACTGGAGAGAGTCCAGCATAGGGTTACAAAGATGATCAGAGGACTGGAGCATCTGCCCTATGAGGAATGGCTGCAAGAGCTGGGCCTCTTCAGCCTGGGGAAGACTGAGGGGGATCTCATCAATGTCTACAAATACCTTAAGGGACGGTGTAGAAAGGATGGGGCTGAACTCTTTTCAGTTGTCCCATGTGACAGGACAAGAAGCAATGGGCAGAAATTGAAGCACAGGAAGTTCCRCCTGASCGTGAGGGGGAATTTCTTCCCTGTGAGAGTGACGGAGCACTGGACCAAGTTGCACAGGGAGGTTGTGGAGTCTCCTTGTCTGGAGATCTTCAAGGCCTGCCTGGCTGCAATCCTGTCTACCATGCTCTAGGTGACCCTGCTTGAGCAGGGAGGTTGGACTAGATGATCTCCAGAGGTCCCTTCCAACCTCAACCATTCTATGATTCTGTGATCTATAAACAATCTTCTGAGAGCTCTTTAGGTACCCTACATTATTAGGTCTTCATTCCCTTTCTTGAGAAAAGAAAAGGAGCAAATGTAAATGAGAAATCCCACTCTTGATGGACCCTGTCTCTGTTCTGTCCACATAACTTCAATGAATTGTCTTTGAAATACATAATTTACCTATTCCATGGTTAGTTGTGATGGACCTTACTTCCAGCCCTTATGAGATGATGAGAAGGGAAGTATTTTGCTATGTCTACCATTAGATTTTCTCATCTCCTTCACCCAAACTTCCATTCTACTCAGGGAAATTGTCAGTAGAAAGGAAGAATGCCTTTGACTTAGTTAAAAACTTTGATCTATTTTTAGGAGAAAATGTGCCTTTTGTAGCATGTGAACGAGAAGAGACAAACAACTGTGATAATTTAATGTGGTCACTTATGTGAAAAAAAGCTGGTCATTCATCATTTAATTGTATCTGCAATTAGCTCAGTGGTTAAACATTTTCTAAATGGTACCTAAATTTTGGAAAACTCCCCACTTCCATAAAGATTACAGATTGTTAGGGCCCTGTCACTTGCTCATCTGTTTACATGGTTAATATTTTCCCTATGAAACCTGTTCTTTATCTCTTGCTTTCAGCTGCAAGCTTACATTGCTTCTTTTTATCAGCTTCTTCTTCCCTAAAATAGCGCAAACTGAAGCAGCAAGGGAAATAAAGCTAATCTAACAAGCCTATCTATCTTTATACCAAAACATAACAGTAAATAATAGTCAGCCTATGGACAACCACTCCATTTGGTATGGAATCAAACAATTAAAAAAATGTGATGTTCCACATAATTTGTTATTTTTCTCCAAGTGTATTTTTGAATGAGTATTAACATGTTTTTCAGGTTTATGCAGTATGTTATTCAGAATCGTCACCCAGATTTGCCCCACTCCCAACTCAGGAAAGACTGTATTGGATTTATATGGAGATATATTCTTTGTTTTGAACTCAGGATTATGAGTGATAAATGTTAGTAATAACAATTTAGCTACTAAAACAGACCTTATCCTTGTCATAATCTATAATATACTGAGCCTGAAAAAGCTAACCTTTCTGGACAATTTTAATCATTTGTCATCTGCATAGTAGTTCATTTTTATGTATAACTTCATTTCAGCTTGTTTAAAAAGAAAAAGGAAAGTGTTTGGAAATGCCAACCACTTCAGCAGGAAAGGTGTTCACTGGTTACTTTTTTATATACTTTAGTTGACGCTTCTTTTTAATACTTGTTCAGAACTCCTCTAGCTGCTATGATAATTTAATTCTAATAAAGGTCAGACTAGCTAAATTGCTTTTGAGAAAGAGAAAAATGTGCCTTCTTATTTTGTCTATGGAGCTTTTTTGGTTGCCTTTCATAATCAGGTTCTGGGGTCTTATGCAAGGTGATATTTTCAGTTTCTTTCACCGAATGTTATAGAATAAATAAATTTACATGCAGAGTGAAAAAACAGACAAAGTGTGCCTGAGTGTGGAACTGCAAATTTGGGAGTGTAAAAGAGAACACCATATTCTATAAAAGTCTCAGATGAAAGAATTCAGGGAATACRACCAATATTGTGAAGAAACTATGATAGATGACCTGTCTGAAATAACAATTTGTGACAATTACATACCACATTATTTCTAAGCTTTTATTACTAAAGGACCAAAACTTCAGAATTCCCATGATATCTCCATGGGGAATTTGACTAATAATAAGTTATTTCATCTTATTCTTTAATGAATCCTCAGGGTTTAGCTCAAATTTTCAGTTGCTGAAAAAGGATGAGATATATTCAGCCTAAATTAGGCACCTGATAAATCCATATACCCTTACCTTTCCTTGAGTCCTTCCGTAGCAAGAAGGGCAGAGAGGTGCAGAAATAGGAGGCAGGTATTGTCCGTTCTCAGCCAGAGAAGCAAYTTTTGTCTCCTTCTGAGGATGCTTCTTCTTTTGCTTGTTGTCTTGAGCCAGTTCATCTTCACCTTTCTCTCTTACTAGCTCTATTAATTATAGGATACTTGGTGAAGGCAAGCAATTACCTTTGCTTTGGAAGCAGYGTGGCTGATTTTATATATCCAACATTTGATATTGTTTGCATTTTTTTCAGACAGTTAGCTTTCCTTAAGCTCCACGTTTTCTAATTAACTGCAAGTGATATATAGAAAATTATATATATTTTTTTTTTGCAGATAATTGATGAATTGTGGTAAGATGTGAAATTCATTTTTCATATCACTAGTCATCTCAAAATCCCTGCTACTTTACAATGGAAGCACTAACAACTCTGTCAAAGAGTATACTTGGACCAGATTCATAAATGCATTTTGGTGCTGAACTGCATCCTGGCCAGAATGTGGGTATCTAAGACAGAGTGAGGAGGCCACAAGATGCTCTTCTATCTGCATGTATCTACCATGACACAAGCCCAACTAACTGAGGCTCTTGTGTACTTGCACTGTAATGCTCTGTARTGCTCTGAGGCCTGGACAAAAGATGTGAGAGGAGGAGGAAAAGAGGGAGGGAAAGAGGGAGAAGGAAATTTAGCAAATCAGTCCTCTAAATATATGTTGATCTCATCTGCAAAATGCTCAACGCTGAGATGTACTAAGCCATTACCTGGAATAGTTCCATGAGTCTTGACAACAGACACACTGGCAAATATATTTACATTCACTAGGGCACAGTACAGGGTGTACTAAGTGGGTTAGTTTGTTCTTGTTCATGCCCTTTTGAACTTAGTCCTCTGCCAGAGTTGTCTGTGAGGGTCTTGTGGAAGACCTGTAATATTTTAAAGAACCTGTGAGACTTCAGAAGTCTTTATTGATATACTGAATGGACTCAACCCTGAGATCTCAGTCCATTAGGATGGAAAAGTATTCTGGAGACCATATTGCAGAAAAAGATTTTAATCTGTCAGTCAATATTTGGAAGGAATTAGAATTCTGCTAATAAAATAGTCTTAAATCTTTAGCTAGTGTGATGTGTGCACAGATTTACTTTCCATTTGAGAAAAAAAAATGATGAGAATTCTTTCTTTTATGTGTAACAATTCAGATTGCAGTAATGTGTAATGCATTCTCTTGGCACATGTGTGACATAAGTTATGGCATTTTATGTGCTGCTTTTCCTAAAGACCTTTTTTGGATGAATACTGTTCAATGCATTGCTCATTCATATATTAGATACTGCTTTGTTTTCATTTGTCTGTGCTTTTGTTTCAGTGAGTCACCATCCATGGGCAAGAAACTTGCTCAAAGACAGTTATCAGAATAACTATAGCATCATTATGTGTTGTGCAGTAATGTGATATACCAGATTCCTATTGGTTAATTGTATCATAAGACATCACAACAGACAATTAAAAGAAGAAGGCATACAAATTAGTCTGAACTTAAAACATATCTATCACTTTCATGTTTTGCTTTTTTGTGAGCAATAATTAGACTGTCAATTTTTAAATTTAGAATTTTCCTTTTTTCTTTGTGGATAAAAGATAAATGAAATCTTGATCAGGAAATAAAAACATCTCTATTTAACAAGAGATTAATTAAGGTACAAGACAGTTCAAGTGAAAGTAGCAGGAGAAAATCATGTTTTTCTCTCAGCAAAAGAAAATATTTTGATAGCCTATCTCAGGAAGAAAGCTAAAAAGCAACTGCATAGCAAGTTAAATACTTAACAAAGCTCAGCAGACATGTAAGACAAACTAATTGGCTGTCAATTCCAGACTGATATCTGAGGCACCTAATGTCATGAATTTCTTACTTTTTGGACTAAATTGAATCCAATATTGCTTTATCACTGTGTCCTCTGATGAGATGTTTGCAATTTTGAAGGAACTGCCATGGAACATGTACTACTACTWCTTTTTTTCAGAGGCAGATATGGAAATGAGTCATTAAAACCTGTAATAC
Organism: Rhea americana; assembly: GCF_003343005.1. Classification (NCBI taxonomy): domain Eukaryota; kingdom Metazoa; phylum Chordata; class Aves; order Rheiformes; family Rheidae; genus Rhea; species Rhea americana. Next base: position 59,602 of record NW_028186613.1, on the reverse strand, counting down.
ACCTCATAAAGTTTTCAAGAGATCCATCTGTATGAAACATACAGTGATAATGAAATGAGAATGTCTGACATGGAAGGAAGTGTAAGAACAATAACATTTTTAAAGACTGATGAGACTTTTATTGTTCCTTATCTCATAATCCTTTCGAATGTTTTTCATACTAGATGACAAAGAGATGACATCAAATTTGTGATCAAATTTCATACTAAGATCAGATTAAATCAATCTTAAGTATAAAATTTGTGTATATATGTGTAGTGGATTCAGATAAGATGTTTAGCTCTTGAATTGGCACTATTAAACATTTCAGTCTAATGCCAAAATACTCATTAAATATTTTGGTTATAYTTCTGTCACATTGGTAAATATATTCACGTACATTTAGTATTTTTGATTGCCTAGTCTCATCTCTATATTGTACAACATCCTTTAGATTTATCTGTTGTTCTTTGATCTACTAAAGAAGATTTTGAGAAATTATTTTCTCCCTTTTAATTATCTTTACTTGTCACAGACGCGATTCAGTGCTGAAGTTAGTGGACTAGGAATCACAATCCTTCCTTTGGAGATGACTGCTACAGTTCCAGGTACCAGATTTCACGCAGAGCAGCGGTTGTGCGCCCAGACCACACAGTGACAGGTGAACCACAGCCTGAACAGGTCATGATCCTGTTCACTGTTCGTAGTACTTATTGTTCGTTTAATTTAGCTTGGAAAAGAAAACCTGGGAAGAGTTCCGTGTCTAGCCTTGTAYGGTTTTCTTATATAGTATTTCTCTGATTTAACACTTTGAGTTTAACCCCAGCTAGAACTATCGCCCATATGCTGCCAGTCTCCAGGCTACTTTGATGTGTATTCCATGCCTCTCCATTATTTTATTTTTATTGCAAAATGACGGAATAGCCCTTGCTTGCTTACAGTGTATGTCTTAATCTCAACTCTGAATACTGTCTTAATTAATACTTTTTTCTTTCTTCTGAGTACTAAAAAGTAATTTACAGGAAGGCAGCTACAGTCTCTTTATTTGGGTAAAAATAAGAAAGAGGTTATTCTGTTTTTATATCTATGGACTGAAATAAATTCATGAAGCTAAGGAAGGGTACCATATATTATCTTACTAGTGCCTCTCCATTGCTTCCTGGATGAACATTTTTTTTAAAATTATGTTTATTCAGAAATACAAGTATGAATGTTTTTCATGAAGAAGGCATTTATTCCAAAGAAATCAACTGTGACCAGTAACAGCTTTTAAATAATAAATAGCCCTTACTTGCTATCCAATGAAATACTCGGTTTCATTACAAGCCATTCACAGCTAACTATTAAGGAAGTATTAATGACAATTATTCTTTGAGTGAACATCAATCTAAATACTGAGATTGTTCTATGAAACACGTGAACAGCAGGACTGTATTAAGATCTTTGTTTATTAAATAATTAATGTCTTTGTCTCCACTACCATATTTTCTGCATGCTATTATTGCAGAGATTAAGATATCATTGCACTATTTCTGCTAGTGAAAATATAAAAGATCTTAATATAATAAATATCCTGACAGGTTGCTTAAAAATATGAGCCAATTTACATTCTTTCAAGTCCAGTGTTATACCCCATTTCCTTCAAAAATTTGTATATATACTTGTACAAACAAAACCTGGATCACAAGGGACAGTAAAGCATGTGGAGTTTCAATTTAAGTGCTGTCATCCATAAAGTACACAGAATTATGATATATGTAAAGCTCCAATATCCACTAGCAACTGTGACTCATTGTTTATTTTTGTTTTAATTCCCTGAAAGTTTCTCACAACTAAAGATGCCACAGAATTGTTCTGGACATGCTGCATGATAAATATGCATAGATCTGTAGGTCTTCCTGAAGATGGCTCCATTTGATAAAGGTTAAGTTACACAACCTAGGATCAGCTCTGCTGCACATCTTGTGAAGAGATTGATCAGATGAGGAGAAAGCAGTAATAATTACTTAGATAACAGATATGAATAATACCATGAAAGAATTTCCATAAAATAGTTCTGTGACTTAACTGAAGTATTCCTGAGATTATTCAACAGTGTGAAGACTCTGCCTACACAAAATGACAGAGTAGCCCTTGCTTGCTTACAGCATATGTCTTAATCTCAACTCTGATGCTGTCTTAACTAATACTTTTTTCTTTCTTCTGAGTACTAAAAAGTATAGGCTTGTCAGACACTATCATCTCATTCACATGATTGTTTTCAGGTTCAGTGAAATATGCAGAATGAAAAACAGACCTTAAGAATAATATTTGTTTATTTTAGAACGGTGTTCCGTTCAGCCTCAAATTACTATAGCTCATGCTGTAGATGAAAAGATAAAATGTACTATGCTTCATTTCAAAAGAAATCCTAAAATAGGAAATGGAAAAGGAAATTAAATTTCAATGTATTTCAGAAATGAAGAAAAATAGTATCCAAAACATTGAAAGCCATGGAATATAATTATGTTTGGTCCATAGATGAAAAAAAAAAAAGAAAAAAGTAGTGAAATACTTTTAGATAATTTAAATCCCAGTATAAAAGCATTTACCAGTGAATAAAAAAAGCTTCCATCTTTATTAACCTTTTGAACAGTGAAGCATTCCTTGATGTTCTAAAGGCTCTTTGGTAATGAATGGATAAGGAAAGATATTTTTTCTCTATAGAAGATAAACATTCAAAGGCAAATTGAACCCTAAGATATGTTGTCATGGTGTTTTTGAAGTCAGTTGAGTTCAACTAGTTTACCTGAATCTAGATTAGCATTTGTCTCAAACCTCAAAGATACCTCATCTTTAAACCTGCTTCATCTTTTAGCTCTCATCTCGTTGAAGCACGTTTACAAAAAAATCTTAAACCTACATTAAGTTCTTGAAAATAGTTCAGGATATCATATGCAATATCTAGGTGTCTTCTAACTTGTATCGTGTCATCCAGTAATGTCATCTACATCTTCTCCAAATCATTTTTCTCACAGTTTTATCATAATACCTTTAAATTGATAATAATATTATAATTGAATATTTAAATTTATATGTGCAGAATGCTTGAATATGAAAAAGTATTTGCCATTAAGAGTAAAGCTAGATCAGTAAATAATAGTGGTGTTTGTGACAGGTGGCTAAACAGATCTCCAGGACAAACAAAATCCTAAGCTACTATACTACTATACTGTAAGTATTGTATTTAATATAGTAGATATTGTACTCTAAGGGGCTACAAAGTAGCTTTCACCGCTCTGCTGAAGACCTCTAGATCTTTCATGTTTGCTCCACTCAGATAAATATTAGCTTCTGTATTTTTATCCTTGTTATATATGTGTATCCATTAGACTCCAATAAATCCTCAATACATTGTACATACAGTTGAACGTGCACTTTCTGATCTGAGACCAGTATCATATATACTTTTGGAGAAAATATCACATAATATTCCCAGAAACTGAACCACTTCCTTATGAAACCTTTTACAAACACATCACATCAGTTCTGTTCTCAAACTTTACTTCTGTCATGAGCAGAAATTCAGTATGAATACTGTAGATTCAGAAGTAATTGGCTTGAACGAAACTAAACAAAATGAATTTGGTGTAGTGAAGAATAGCTTTTTGGTTTCTAATTTTTAATATTTTGGGAATTTGAATCAAAATTTAAGAATCTTACCCTGCCCTTGGGCCAAAGGCTTCACAAGATTCCCAAAGAATTCAGTCATGAGGGAAAAAAGGACATAGATGAACGAAAGAGTTGACCATACAGATGAAGAATGGAAATTGTAGTCCATAAGTTTGGACATACCAGTTCTAGCTGTTGGCAAAGCAAGATAAGAAAGGAAGGAATTGAAAAAGTAGCACTCTAAGTAGCACAGAGAGAAACCTAGGTATAGCTGTTTTCTGGTCTATAGAAGGTGGAAAATACAGACCATTCCGTTTGAGGAAAGGAATAAATACAACAAGTTTTCTGGTCATGAAGGCAGTAAAAAACCCACCATCATTCTGTAAACAGTCATTCCAGAAGGAAATGCCTCCGTAACAGAGATATAGCTAAACACAGCTTTATGAGAGGTTTGTATCTGAATAAATGCACATAGTTTCTACATTGGAAAGCTGAACATTATCACTAATCCCCCTAGGCCAAATGCCAGTGGCCTGGATTAGCTTCTGCCCTCACCAGTTTTTGTTCTCATCAGGATCTCAGGTAGGGTGCACTAGCAATACATACTCTGAACTCTAAATTTTAAAGGGGGAGTTACAAGGCATCCAGCTGTGCTCATATACAGGGTCGTATCTACACAATCTTCTGCGGGCAGATGCTCCTTGAAATGGTTAAAATGTCTCTGGTATTTATTTATTTACCATTATTATCATTTAGTTCTGGGAGTCTGGACTAACAAGAAAAAAAAAAACAAAGGTAATTATGGGTTCTTCAGAAAGTAGCACTATTGTTTTATCTTTGTGGATGATAATCTAACACAAGGTACATCAGCTTTTGCACTAAATAATTTGAGTGGAGAACTTTAAATAAAACCTCAATTATAATTAGAAGAAACTATAATCATCATCAACTGCTAAAACACCAATATTGTGATAAACAAAGCTGACACTACCAGTTTTATAATTATTTTTTTAAAAATAAATGAAAGAGGTTCTATCACGGTTGATAAATTTAATTGTAGGACTTTTTTATATGCAGACGTTGCAGACTGTTAGTGGTAATCAAAGTAATGATCTGTCCTCATCACTTTGCAAGGTTTATTTTGTATTCACTTTGCAAGGTTTATTACGTATTAGCCAAAACAGAAAAGTGACATGGTAGACATACTACTAAAATTTATATCACGGTTCACATAAAATTCTCATCCTGAAGGATGAGAAGACTGAGGAAATTTTGTCTTTGTCAGCCTTTCCTTAMTCAAGCTGTACTCATACTCAAAGGAAAGCAGATGTACTTGGCCCTATGTCTCATTTATCAGTTTAACTTTTTAATTCCCCCTGTAATTGCATATACTTTTTATACATGAATAGAAGATGCAGGGAAAAGAAAGGAGGAGTTCGTGCTCCATCTCATGTCCCTACTGCATGGCTTAGAAGTGAATTTGCAGAAAATCCCAGTAATTAATGAGTTTCATCTCATTCAAGCTTGCAGAGCTCATCCTTAAAGCAGTCCCTAAAGGAATCATCCAAAATGCTAAGCTAAGAATGTGTAAAGCCTGACTTCTTTGCTTTATAACTTGGAAAAAAAAAAAGAGGAGAAAATATTTTTGTCAGCCTCTTTCTTCCTATATTTTTCATGATCTAATATAAATAAATGAAGTCATTTTCTTACTTTTTTAATGCAGAGCTATGCTATCTCAAATCGAACATGCCATTCAAAAGCACTAACCATTCTTGCCACTTTAATACTAGAAAAAGGTTTTTCCTCGACTGTACAATTATTAAGCTCCAAGTAACTTAACTGAAAGTAGAGCTGAAGGTTATTATCTTTTCATATAATGGAATAGTCACCATTTTTTTTCTTTCTCTGATATTCTTAGTTTCAGCAAGCACTCCGTTGCTTTTTAAAACACCCTACTCAGGACTCTGTGCTTGACTGATTTGAGGGCTTTTCTTCATTTTGCTAAATGAAGAGCTGTAATTTTGACTTTGAGATTTTGCATACTGCTGCAAAAATATGTTTGGTTTTTTTTTTTAAAAAAAGCTGACATTCCCCTTTCTTCCCCAACTGCTGCTTGCTTTTCAAGGGAGAAAAATGAAAAGCGTTAAGCCTGTGGCCTCCCAAAGCTTGCAGATGTAAGGGCAAGGAAAGATGCTGTAGTCAATGCAGCATATATTTTGCTTCTTCTGTGCAGCAAGAGGAAAATCTTTGCTCGGTAGCCGGTAGGTTCAGCATTCACTGAAATGTTTCCATGGAGACAAGACCTAGCTGGGGGAAGCAGCTGAAAGACGGCAGCCCTGGCAAGGGAGATGTGCATTATAACCCTTTCGTGGATAACAGATTTACTTGTGCAGTTAACGTCGTGCCCAGCTGAGGCATCTACACTCTTTAGGAATCTCGTATTACTGAAAATTAAATGTTTATTTCCTAAAGAAAGCTTAAAGCTCTGTAAACTACCTAAGGGAGAAACAAACAASCAAGCAGGCAAACAAGCATAAATATATCAGCATTTCACATGAATTGCATTATATTCTTGCAAGGCTTGGGAAACKTATAAGCCCTATACAATCAAGATCCTGTTTACTGAATTCAGGGTTTATTTGTATGTCAGATTGCTTTCTTTCTAGATCTAAGACCAAAAAAAATGCTGTCTTCTTAAACATGCACTGATTTTAACTCATTAAGTCCTCAGCATTCTGAATAAAAACGATACTTTGCAGAATATCCTAATGTGAGGGGTTTACTTGAGCACTTTTACTTGTGAATTAATTTCTCAGTCACAGAATGCCATTTGAAATTACTATTGAAACTTTTCGCATGTTTAATTTGGATTCAATTTTTCAGTAATTATGTTTTTCATTAGAATGTGCATGCTTGCCCCATCAAGGTTAATGGGCTGGGAGGAGGAAAAAGTAATGGAAATKTTTTTTATTTTAAGATGAAGGTATTAATTTTTCTTTTTGGGCATGGTATCCAAACCATGCCTCATTTCACAGCACTTGTTTGGGTAAGGCACATCCTAGATGAAAGGYTTCGGTATTAAGATGTGCATCATATGCCACAGGCAGGTAAAAAAAGCAAAATTTTTTTACAAATTYTGGAGTGAAATCGTGACCTCATTAAAGCCAGTGTTAAAACTGTATCTTGGCTTCTTTAAAGTATTTTTAGCAAGAAACAGGAAATTACTAGTACTGCTATAGACTATATTAATAAAACTTAATTTGAAATGATTCATACTTTTCTAGTCATCAGCACCRAAGACAAGTGAATGACTGAAAAAGAGATTAGGGCCTGCATGTTGCCACTCTGGTGGCCCCTTGCAGTGTCCTGTCCCTACACCCTGCTGCAAAGAGGATCAATATGTTTGTGAAAACAAGCCAGTCGCACACACAGGAGCCACTTGGGCCCCATTTAGCTGAAAACACTCTCTCCCTGTGCACGCCGTAGGTTGCAGATGTTGCCTTTGCTGTAGGACTGTTACAGAAGGAGGAAGGGGAATGCAATTCAGCCTGGTGCAAAAATGGAAAAATCCCAAATCTCCAACTTTTCAGAAAGATACTTTCCCTCTTGTGATCGTGAAACAAGCTATGTCTGAGTTCAGAATGACACCCTTAAGGGGGGAACCACAGCCTGCGAAAAATGCCAAGCTTGATGCCCATCCTAATATTTCTCTATTTTTTTCCACAATCACAGTTGGAGATGCATCTTAACTGGCTGTTGAAAATATGAATGTTATTATTTGTTGCTAAACTCATTTGCTATGTTTTAGACTCAATGATCTTGTATAACATTTGCAGTAAACTGTATAATTGTTACTTAGGGCTAGGTTGTCATGATGCTAAGGCTGTGAACTCCTATGTTTGCCACAGCTTACCTCTTTCTATCTGTCTGAAAGGTTATGATATATTAACACAATAAAGAGAGYATAGAAATTGTAATGCAGCATGTTTTTTTTTTTTTAAAAAAAAAACAAATTAAATATACCCCTGCCGTAACAATGTGGCTGTAAAATCTAAAATCAAACAAAAAGTTTGCTTCCAACCATCTTTTTTTTTTTGTGGAGATCTATTATATCATGATATCATAATTATGATAAGTCTGATCCCTTGCCCCTGAAATCACTCTCTTGGCTGAGCAGCGTCCTCGGCTGAGTCCCGTCAGCACACTGGGGAGCTCCAGCAGARCAGAAACTGAAGGCCTGGAGATCCTCCCTCTTTGCTCCTAGCAAAATATCACTTTCTTACAGAGGTTTGTCACAGCCTTGTGGTGACTTTGGGGAAAATGACCCACACCTCAAAAAGGAGTCTGTCTCCAAAGGCTCTGCAAAGGCTGCCTCACTACAGTGTTGCACTATTGTAGCCGTGTTTGTATTGCCATTCTTGCAAAGGATGCAGAGTTCAAACATCAGATGGGTACTCTGAGTTCCCTCCAATTTGCCACTTATTGGCCACTCTGAAAATGGACAGGGCCTAGTGTAGCCAGAGTAGATACTACTACAGKCTAAATACCTAATTTTGAGGAAGAAGATGGAAAAGAGAAGCTGGAAAGGACTCAGATTTATTCAGCTGCAGTAAAGGTTCTCTTAAAATCTGAGCTATCTAACTAGAGCTCCATGCTGCTGGCACAGATGTACCCATTGCTTGATGTATTCTGATCCAGCAGTGAGCATCACAGAGTGATTTGATCTTTATCTTTGCAAGAGAAAAGATTTTTGGCTACCGCACCASACTTGAAGGGCCCTCATCTGACAGAGATGAAGTGAGGATGGGCAGATAGATTATAAAGAAGGCAATTTCACCAAGCTCTTATTTTGAGAGGTTATAAAGGTRCTATAACACATTAAATGATGACACCTCTTAGTACAGGTTGGGTACAGTCCTCATATTGCTGAAACCTGTGGGCATCAGACAGCATTAAATATACAGATGAGCAGAGGACTGTTCAGGATTATTTCTCTTCGTATGAAGACATAAATAGACAGGACAATATCRTAGTGAAGGTTATCTCCAATCACTTGAAGGAGAATGTACCATCCTATTTTCAGAGCTCTACTGTGAAACAGTAAAAGAAACTGAAGAATTAATCATAAAGCAAAATCTTATCTTTTATGCCCCTTTAAAAGTTGAATGGGTGCAAACGATGCTTGACCCTTGAGCCTACGTGACTTTGCCTTCACTGCCTGAACACAGGTGTTGTTTCTGCTCCGTTTTGCAATGGAATTTAACAACTATCTTATGCTGAAAATCACACAAGGACTTTCAGGATCAAACTTATTATGTATTCAGAATCCCAATACTCCATCTGCTGTTTCCTTGTTCTGTATCCCATTAACAAATGCTAAGCTGCAGATTGTTTTTCACATAATAATGAGCTGCATAAGTATGCAAACAAAACAAAAGTTATATATTTCTGTTAGAATAAGTGCCAAGAACACCTCCTGTTGCAACACTACTAATGACAGGATAGCAACAGTGGAATAAAGAGAGTAATTTGTAGTATTCCCAGGTCAGCTGCACACATGGTTTCTCCAAAAATAAATAAGTGAGGCAATTTATTCTAAACTTACAATGCACCAGATTCATTCCTGCTTTAATTGTAGCAGCCTCAGTGGATGTGTATCATCGATGAATTTGGCCTTGCATTGGAAAGCTTCTTACAGATGGTGGAAGAGGAGATGACCAGCATAAATAATGTCATTATCCCAATTAACTAGAATTGATTAATTCATCCATCCATTTCCTAAGTGATTATCTCCAATTAAAATAATTGCTTGGATAACATTCCATTGCTAGATCCCTGGGTGAAACAGAGATGTTCCAAATAGTATTTACTAATATACCAGCCGCTGTTACCTGGCAGTAGGGAAATGCATTACAATCTGCTACAGTTCAGCATGAGGAAGCTTTGGATTGTCTCTAAGATACATAGATTCACTTATAATTATTATTTGTATAACCATAGAGTTACCATGGAATAAAACTCAAGTTGTTGCAGAACATAAAGAAAAAAGTGCCTGCTGTCAAGAGCTTACAATCTAAGCAAGTACAGACACAAGAGCCCAAAGAAACCATGAGAAAATATCAGCCAGAATAGTTAGCCTGATAGCAGCACCACAGCAGCCTGTCGCTGTTGTGTTTTTTTGTAGGCATTACACTAATGGATGTTTTTTTAAGATCTTTAAAGATAGCTAGCTCTGTTGATATTTGCAGAGATATCCTCCCAGCTGTGAAGGTGGTAAGAAGTCTGATGATACTTCTTTGAAAATTTAATGCATGGGCAGGGGAGACTAACACCAGAGACCTAGCAGAGGTGAGTGAGAGTCTGCTTTCTAATTGCAATTGAGAGGTGATGGGTATGGCAGGGAGGCCTTGAACAGGCAGTTTCTGAAACTACAAGTATGAGAGGAATTTAAAAAAAGGGATAACAAGCTTAAATGAGCTGGATACTAGCAAGGCATTTTTAGCCACAGTGCAGGTCTGGCTGGGACAAGATTGCATTTGCCAAGATTGAGGAAAGAGCTGTTCTAATAATTAAGTGTGAGAGTACACATAGGTGTATGCACAGATAGACATGAAAGACTGTATCTGAGATATATTATGAACAGAAAATATGCAAAATTCAAGCATAGTTTCTATCTAAAAATGTTAAGTTCAGAATTAATTGAATAGAATGCCCAAATTACAAGCCTGAGTAAGTAGTAGGGTGACTAGCATATTTCTAAGAAAACAAGCAAGGAGAAAGCTTGGAGTGAGAAATTAATTTTGTTCTAGGAATCTTGAATCTGAGGTCCTGGTTATACAATGATAAGAAAATGTCAAACATTGCAGTTTTATTTGAGCAGAAAGATATAGTATTGAGTGACAAAAGTAAGTCGTTAGTGTAAGTAATAGCAATTTTTTTTTAATATGCAAAGGAAATTTTACCTGGATAAGGTACGGAGGGAAAAGCAAAATGAAACACAGCACTCGTCAAGTGCAGTGGAACCCTGTAGATGGCTGGTAAAGGGAGAAGAAGGGTTATTTGTGGGACATACTGAGAAAATTATACAGAAAATACAGGGTGGTTAAGGAAAAGATAGGTTAATGGATGCCAGTGAGAAACAGACTGACAAAGTAGAAAGTGACCAGCATGTCATGAGAAGAGAAAGCTGAATTCTGCTTTTAAGCTTAGAAAACACATAAGCTGTTTGCTTGCTCACACATAGGCATCTCATGATAATTGAGTGAGTAACACACCTGGCCTGCAGTCACCCCTTCTCTCCTCTGCCACCCCTGTGCAGATGTTGCAGATACCTTATGGTACCTTACAGGCACTAGTGCTCTGTTATGGTTGTCAAAGAGAGCCCTGCAGGTGGGATTCAGTTCAGACTTAAGACTCCTAAAAGTTTCTCCTACGCAAGTGTCTACAAGTATGTTAAATATTTATGCTCACACAGCAACCAATACAGTTGGGGGGACTCATGCAAMAAGTCACATTAACGCAAAGTGCAGAGCTACTAAGGTAAGATGCCTAAATATCAGTATCTAGTGTCATCTGAGACACCCTAGAGTACCCAAGATATCTGCAGAAAACCAGCAGGTGTGACACGGGATGTCAAGTTGATSTATGTCCCTGAGACACTAGCTGGAGTTCATGTGGCATAAAACAAGGAGACGATTGATGCCAAAACATAAAAYGCTTCTCACATGAAATGAAGTCAGTGACTTTGTTGAAGAAAACATTTAATTCTTCTCTTCATCCCCCTGCCTCCTCCCACCCCTGCATTTTGCAAGAGAGAGATTTTATTTCAAAATATTCTTACATACRGCTTAAACTGTGCCCTGTGAGACTGAATTTCCCACTCTGATGGTAATTCCTTCCTATGAAAGCCTGCTATAGCAAAGGTTCCTGGATTTGTGCATGCAAAGCCATGAGAATAAGAGCAAGATAACAACATGAACTAACAAGGGGAAAATACTGTCCCAGAGGCTTCGGAAAAGTACTGTCATATCAATACTAAACTCACTTTCTCATTTGCAGTATTACGCGCATCACTGCTAAAAGGGATTCTTCTAATGTTATTCTTTGTGATTCCAGGTCCCAGTTACATTAGGGGAAAGACTTAATGAAGCAATAGAGTTCTCAGTAGTGGGATATGAGCTAGGAGAAAGTCACAGTATGCCCCAGAGCAGAATGAATGAGAGGTTAATTCGCATTGTAATACTAGCATGAGCTGCCTAAGCGAGAGCGAGTGAATGCATTCATCACTGGCTCACACTTTCTAGATTTTATTTGGTACAGTCACAGCTACACCTCCTTGGACCACTTGAGCCTTTATATGACATGTGTAGCCCCAGGCTGTGTCTAAAATAAAATTGTTATTACTAGAATTGAAAAAAAAAATTAGTTGTTTTTTTTGGTTGGTTGGCTAGGAAGGAACTGACTAAAACTGCAACAAAACATACAAAGAGACAAAAAGTCCTTTTGTTTAGATAAAATGTATTCTTTGTCTTTTTTTATGAAATGAAACTCCAAAATACCATTACATGAATGGAAAATGTTTGTTGACTCATAGCTAAACAGGTGAAAGGGACTAGCTTCATATAGGGATAGAGCTAACAAAACAATCATGTATATTTTAGGAGTCCTGCCTAAATTTCCCTCTCGTCCTGAGGAAAACAYGAACAATGGTCTCTTAGTAAGCAGCTAATGCTTCACCCTAATAGTTCACTTTATTTTGTTTTACATAAACTTTTTCTCATTTTCTAGAGCAGGAACTGAAATCCAAATGTTCCCACTATCAGGTTAGGTCTTAACTGCTGAAATGGAAGACTATCACACAGTGTGAAGCAGATTCAGCAAGAGGTTTGATACAAACCTCAACATATCCCATTCTGTGGTGGCTAGTGGATTCATTCCATGAGTAGAAGACACCGATTCAGATCTTTGCCTGTAAAATGAGTTCATGTGGTGGTTAAACTAATAGAGCATAGCTGTGAAAAACAGCAAAAGTGAATTCATGTCTTCTTAGATGGAGGAAACTAGAACACAACGTAAGTTTTCAAAAGCAGTGTTTACCATATGAAAGGCAGATTCTTGCTTTTTTCTATAATTTCAGGAATATAGTCACAAAAGCAGCTTGATATAAAGTTGCTACCAATTTCAGGACAGCCGATAATTTATTTTTGTACTATGGCTATTTTTACATTTTCATGAGAAGAAATACTCTAATTCAAATAACTTTTTAGATGGGTAAAAAAGGTAAATAGTGCTTTTGGCTACCTAGGAACATATTAGCAGTTAGAGAAATGAGTCAAGCTATAGCAATTTGCATGTATTTTTACACCCCAGTGCTATGCCCTAAGGAAATAACAAAATGCCTATTGAATTGCTGCAATTTAATGTGATGTCAGTCAAATCTTTGTAATGCTTTCTATTTTATATTGAGTTTGTTGCAAACAGTTGGTGTATGTGCCCAGTCATAGTGGTTGAAATAACCTCATCAAGTCTTCTGAAAACTTGAATTATTCTACAAGTGTTTAATCAGATTTGTTAGGGTTGAGTGCCAGATTGCTGGTTTTCCTCCAAACTTAAATCTATTAGATTTAAAGTAATATATTTGACCAAGACTGATCAGATCAGAGGAAATGAATATACAGAATCAGGAGTACCCATTTGAAGACTCTTAGTATGACTGTGAGCCTGGCAGTTGAGTAACCCAAATAGGTTTTTCCCAAAGAAACTCATTTCTCACCCAAATTTATCTTATGCATCATAAAGCTAAGACATTTATTCTTATGAGAATCAAATAAGATCAATTAAATTGAAAACCTTTAAAGTGAGCATGATTAAGTGGGGCTTTTGTTTTCTTTTGTTTTATATTTTTTCTTATCAAAAGACATAACACAAATAAGCCTTTATCAAAAGCTGTAAGAACATAGCCATTCAATTTGAATAAAAAAGCTGACTAGAGATTATTTAAGAAAGAGAAAATAAGTCATGAAGGTGGTTTGCATATGTATGTAACTAAACTTTTGAATATATTTTGGAAGAAAGGGTCAAAAGGTGGAGGTAAATGGGGTAAGATACCTCATGACATTACTAAAGAGAGACCATGCTAAATTAATTCAATATTATTCTTTGACAGCCGCTTTTTAGTGAAAGGAAACATATTCAGACTATTTAACCGAAACATTATGAAGAGATCTAAGATGGTATTAATAGGATTTGGTATCTACAGTGGTATAAATGGGCCTCTCTGAGGTGCCTGCACACTAATGCACACAGCATGGGAAACAAGCAGAAGGAATTAGATGTCTATGTGCATTTACAGAGCTATGATCTTACTGGGGTTATGGAGATGTGGTAGGATAGCTCAGATGTCTGGAGAGCTACCATGGACAGGCTTCTTAGGAAGGACAAGTAGGGAAGGTGAGGAGGGGGAGTTGTCCTTTATGTGAGAGAGCAGGAGAAATACATGGAGCTCTGCTTGGAGATGAGCGAGGTGTTAGCTGAGAGCTTGTGGACTGGGATTAGCAGGTAGCCCAACAAGGGTAACATTGTAGTGGGTGTCCTCTGTGGACCGCCTCATCAGGAAAAATAAGTAGATGAGACCTTCTTCAGACAATTCAAAAAAGCTTTGCCTTCATGGGCCATGATCCTTGTAGAAGACTTTAACCACCCTGATATCTGCTAAAGAGACAACACAAAGGGGCATAAGCAATCCAGAAGGTCTCTGGAGTGCATCAGTGACAACTTCCTAACATAGGTGCTTGAGGATCTAATGAGGAGAAGTGCTTTGCTCGATTTCATACTTTCAAACGAGGAAGAACTGGTTGATGTGAAAGTTGAGGGCAGCCTTGGCTGCAGCAGCCATGAAATGGTGGAGTTCAGGATCCTGCAAAAACCAGGATCACAACCCTGGACTTCAGGAAAGAAGATCTGAGTCTGTTCAGGGATCTGCTTGGAAGACTCCCAAGGGATACAACCCTGGAGGGAAGAGGGATCAGACAAACTGACATTCCTTCCCACCAACGCAGGTATATATGAAACACACTTATTTTCTCTACTTAAACTGCCTGACAGCTACTCAATATCACCATATGTTTCCAAATGTATTTTCCAAATGATTCCTCAGTAATATGCTGTAAAAGTATATTGTAAAATAAAACAAAAAATTGTAAAAATAAAGAAATGTCTACTATCAGGATCCCAAGAAGACTAACTTGCCAGGGAAGGATCATTTCATACAGGTCTTTCAGTACAGTTCTTTATAATTCTAGATATTTCAGAGGTCTCTTAACATTCTGATCAGGATGAACATATTATTTCCTTTGGGAAGTTATGTTATAAGAGCACTAGCTTAATATTTTCATTTGTCTGGCCCAACTATTAGCACAAGGCAATCCCCTTAGAATTGACTAGTTACTTTAAAAATAAACATGAGACCAGTTCTTCTTAAAAAGCTAATACGTGCCCTTATTATTACATAAAAATATAYATTATATGTATAACTGAAAATTATAATGAATTTTAGCAGAAAAAATAGGTRTAAATACTAAACAAAAGAATTAGAGATAATAAATTATTTAAGAAGCTTCTAAAATAGGAATTTTAACTAAAGATGTTTAGTTAAGAATGTGTAAAATGTCACTTTGTATAAACGTTCCATAACCTGATCCTCCTCCACCGTGGGTAAGTCTTCATTACTCCAGACTCTCAGGAGCCTGGGATTTCTCAGGGCTGGTCTTACCAGAAAAGACTAAGAGGAAGAAGGCATTCAATACCTCCGATCTTTTGATGTCCTTCATAACCGGGGCCCCTGCCTCATTTAGTCCATTTTCCCTAGCTTTCCTTTTGCTCCTTATGTACTCTCTTATTGCCTCCAGGTGGGCTTAACCTCTCCTGATCACATTCCTGCATGCTCTGACAGTGTCTCAATGTTCCTCCTGGGTCACCTGCCCCTAATGGCACCTTTTGTACACTTCATTTTTACATTTGAATTTTGTCAGGAGCTCCTTATTCATCTGCACAGGCCTCCTGCCACCTCTGCTAGATTCTGCTTGTTGGGTTGGACCATTCTTGAGCTAGGAGGACATGATCACTGATTATGAACCAGCTCTCTTGGATCAAGGTTTTGTTCAGAAAATGTGTTGAATACTCCTTCTCCCTTCCTTCTCTCCACCATGTTTCTCTCCATGAAAAGAACAGGAGCCATCACATTTCTGCATCCTTTTGGCTGATCCAGGACTCCTTTCTCCCCAGCAAAAGTGACCCAGAGCGTTTTCCATCTAAAAAAGCTGCATTTCTTCTTACCTTACCCTCAAGACCTCAGCATTTCTGACAAACACACATTTTCTTTCTTAATGGAGAAAGGCTAAATAATATAGCTAATTTAAAATAAAGAGTTACCTATCTATATTTGAAGTCCTAATTTTACTGTCTCCACTGGGCTACCACAAAAGCAGTGCAGGTGGTTCACTCTCACTCTAATAGGTGCATTTACTACTGTGTACCATCCGCCAGGTTCACTTATGTCAATGGGAGGGCTTCAAGAACTAGTCCGATAATACCTTGTCAATAGATATTATCTTGCAGTTCCCTCTCTACCAAGCTGCACAGTTTCCTTCATTTTGGTTTTGTACTACTCACTACTCTTGTACTCCTGCTGTCCAAACATATTTTAATGACAAACAAAATGGATTATGAGCCTCAGTCATTTCTTGGTTAAGTCAGTGTGAAATTTTGTGTCCTATTTCAATCCGTTATCTCTGTCAGAAAATTCAAGATTTTAAATGTTGCTGTAGAACTGTTATCACTGGGAATAAATGGCTGGGAAAGCGTTTCATCTTGTCAGCATTCCCTGCCATCACTGAAGTTTGAACCACRTGTAAGATAGTTGAGGAAAGTGCAGCAAGAAGAAAATCAGCTTTCTTGTAATCCTTGCAAATGCAGATTGTTTAATAGAGCCTGTAACAGGAAAGGATAGAGCATTAAGGTTATATTTCAAGGTCACAACCATTTCCTGCAATGGCCCYCTGTTACTCCAAAGGTTAATGACTTGCTGCTGAGCTGCTCCAAGCTCAGTTCATTTCCATCATCAGGCACTAAGTGCCCCATTTTCACCACTCTGCCTCTCAGGGAAGGCAGAGAATAAAGGAGCATCAGGCACCTGTAGTCTTGCACACCGAAGTTTAGGCGGTGATGGAAAATAGTTAAAAGAATTGTGTCCTTACATCCTCGTCTAGGCATGTGGAGAGAGTCAAAATTCAGTCCAGTGCAGATATAGTAAGTCTTGGTGAGAAATGAGAGTCTATTCCTATTTGAAGAAGGTACAAGTTAACCTAGAAAGTCAATGTCTCTGCTTTATGTAGTTATAAGCAGAAACACGAAAGAACAAGATGTCTCTCCGGATCTCTGGATGCCCTCAACCTTTTTTAAAACATTCGAAACACTAGCACAAACTCAAACAAGAAAAAGATCAAACCACAATAAATTGTCTGTCTCTGGAGTAATAACCAATTAGAATGACAACAAAATAATTGGGAGTAGTGAAGCAGAGAGCATACAAGATATCTCCTCCTTCAAAATGACCCTCTTATATAACAACAATCTATTTTAAACATCCCTGAAAACAATGAGTTGCAAGCTACAATTAGCATGAAAAACAGAATTATTTAAGAGAAAAATTTGAAAACAATGTTAAAGCAAGGGGACCTTTGTGGAGAGTGTCCGAAAAGGAGCTCTTACTTTTTTATGTTGAAGAGTTCCTGGCTAAAACTCTTTTCATTTCAGAGAGATTAGAAGACAGGAATCATGATTGAAAATCAAATATGATTTTCAATAGGAGAAGAAAACTGAACTGTGAAAAAAAAAGTGTGTTTGCAGCACAATATGCTAAATCTTGCTTACTTGTTTGGCTTGCGAACAGCACCTCAGCTGATGTGTTCTGGACTTATTCTGTCATGAGTCAGAGTGGAATCAGGCACTGTGGTGCTGCTAAGAACTACAGTGTAACTGCACCCATCACTAGGCTATCATAAAATAAAAAATAGTGAGTTCTTTTGTGAGAATTTGGTAGGAGCCACAGAATGAATTTGAATACGAGAATTATATCCTAATTAAAATTGAGGACTTTAACAGCAAAGCCCTAATTTAAAGAATAAAATGAAAGGATGGAAAATTAATTTAAAACACTGTGCATCACCCCCATGGAAAAATAACAACTCTTCACCATTTGGCGTGTCATTCTGGTGCATGATAGGGAGCTGTTTGGTCCAAATATGAAAACAATCCATATTTATCACTAGTTTACAGGGACTCAGAAAGTCTGAAATTAGTCAAAAGGTGTCAGTTAGAGGACTAAGATCATTTAAAGTTTCAGAATTTGTGCCTAAATTGGCCAAAGTCAGAGCCAAGTCTCTCAGTTTCAGTAACTAATACCATCCAGCCTCACAAAAATTCAGTTCCATAAAATGCATCACCATTCAGAGCTGAATATACACAAAAAATTAAAACTATAACAAGAATAGATGTTATGACTACGACTGATTCTTTGCAAAAAGTGAATTTTGATTGTAAAAAACATATATACCATAAAAGACATTGTGCAAAGAATATATGCAAATAAGTAAAGGTTTGCAAAAAAGGAAATGTGAAGTGCTCAACATAAATAAAAGGCAGAAATTTTAATCATTCCAGGACCTGCTGATTCAAATCCTCACATTACATCTATGGACTGGCAAACCGACTTAAATATTGCTGTGATTCTAGGGGCTTTTTTTCAGGAAGATTCTTTTGTTTCAATTTTCTTTATTTTTTTCATAATCGATAAAGTAGAAAAACCTTCTGAGCTGTCTTCCATCATACTCTTGCACATGGAACCCAGTTAGGTTAGGCCTTCAAGCAAAAATGGTCACTTGTTTTTATTATTAAAAAAGRATTTTGATATTCAACCATTTTTTWAAAAAAAAGACTTTCTTAGCTGAACATGAGAAGTCTCTATTGCAGTCCTAAAATTAGCCAAAGTAAAAGAAAAATTTTCAAGCTGTACTTTTAGGAGGAAAATGTTACTCCAGCTCTAGGTGATACCTTACAAAGTCTTTGTTAATACCCAACAGCCCTTTCAGAGTCCCTGTGGTTGACCTAATGTAATCATGAGTATCTTCTTGCAGCTGTGAGTTTTTCTATCCATATATGTTTGACTGAAAGCATCTGATTCACAGTCTGTGCCAGGATAGCAGATGCTGTGCAGGTCATTTCAGGATGATACAGTGGAGAACTGGTGGCTGTAAAAGTAACATCCTTCTTTTGAGACCTTATTCCAAGATATTTTGTCATATTTTCTTTTTGAAATCTTTTACTTTGGAAAGCTTTAGAATGAGAAAAAATATTTTTTCTTATCTTTAGAATCATTTTTTATGTTCTTATATTCATGGACATTGTATACTGCAGAATTATTGGGTTGGGGAACCAACCGTTAATGGTGTATTTGCGATGTCTACACAGGGATAAATTCACTTCAGGTCTACCAGTAGAGTTTGTTCTGCATTTGAGAAACTGGCTACAAACTTCTGACAGCCTGGGAGAARGGCATTGACAATGGCAAAAAGTAAAAAGTGTTATTACTTACTATGGAAAAAAATCAAAAAGGAGCATTCTAGACTAGAAGCCACATTGTGAACCTAAGATCTGCTCCAATTCCTGTAGAAATTTAGTATTGGAACAGACATTTAAGTAACTTAAGGCAAACTACTTCGACTGTAAGGCAATTGTCATCACTGAAATYATTTCTAGCTCTGTTAAATTTCTCTCAGTTGTGTCTGTAACTCACATGGGGAGCAAGGTTTCAAATAGGCCTTTGAAATAACTGCTAAAAATGTCAGATGTGYCTTTTTATACAAGACAGTGCAAAAGTGCCTTTTTTTTCTTTACTCATGCTTCAGGAGATCAGAGTCAAAACCGTTACTCTTGTAAAACATAGTCAGCATTTACCTATGCCTATTCTGGAGAAATCAAAAATTTCTGAGAGTCCAGTATGTACTTAAAGTTTACCCTTGTAACATAAGAATCTCCTTAAAGCAAATGTTTAAAATGCCTATACAATGCATAGTATAAACAGGTACTTTAGAAGATCCCTTGTCCCTTTAAACACAGACAACTAAGTCAGAGAGAGCAAGCCAACAACCTGCAGTGTTTGAGCATAGCTGGTAATAGCACACAGAAAATCTTCAATTCTTGAGCTGGCTCCGCTGGATGTTTCAATATTAACTCCATATTGTGTTTGAAAACATACTTTAACCCTGTGAAATTTGAAAACATACTTCACCCCTGTGAAATCTAGCGATTGACACTAGATAAAGCAACAATCATCATTACCTCCTCTTCCCATTAACTGGAAATACAAGATTTTGAAAGAAAAGGCCACAGCATTTAAAATCCAGGAGGGGGTTCAGCCAAGAATTTTGAGGGAAAGGGGCCACTTTGTAAATGACTTATCACACTTTTTTTGTCATAATTTCTGTCGATTGTTTTAGGAGACGTCTGGCATTAATTGCTTGTGTTGATTATGCCATTTTAAGGTACTTTTCTCTYCCCACACACTACATGGTGCTTTTAGGTCCACACTAAGGCCTCTCTTGAAGATGTTTACATCATTTTGAGTTCTAGCTGTTAGCTGCTGTTGGCTATACCATCCTCAGTGAATAACAAATAAAGATTTGGTCCAGAAACCAGAGCTGATGAATCTTTATTTTTAAGATTCATTTTTAATCCTTATGTTAAAATGCTTTGTTGTCACAGCATGTTTTTTCTGAACTGAAGTCTGCCACCAGTCCTGGCACTCTGCAAAGGAGAAGGATTCAGAGGATTAAYAGCGCTTTAGTAGAATTGTTATACATGCATGTGTTCATAACAGTTATCCAAGAACTGATTTCCATCTCAAAAAAATTAGTCAAGCTCGGTTATAACTTACTGATCTTCAGCTAACTTGACTGGGACTTCATCCTCCCYATCTGGAACTGAACTATCAAAAATATATATTTACTTCAGGGGGTTTTGTCCTTAATATTACAAGAGAAAGGGCAGTATAACGGTGTGCCACAGACTATAAGGTCAGTGTCAGCATATTGAAGCAAAATAGCTCTGAGAGCCACATCTTTAATTGAGAGTCTGACTGGTTAACTTCTCTGACTTCCACATAGTCTTTTCCCCTTTGTTTTTTCCTTTTCCTTTTCTCTTTCCTTTTCCTTCTTTTTCTTTTTCTTTTTCTTTTTCTTTTTCTTTTTCTTTTTCTTTTTCTTTTTCTTTTTCTTTTTCTTTTTCTTTTTCTTTTTCTTTTT
>NW_028186613.1:0-38206 GCF_003343005.1 Rhea americana | reverse complement strand
TTTCTCTTTCTCTTTCTCTTTCTCTTTCTCTTTCTCTTTCTCTTTCTCTCTCTTTCTCTTTCTCTTTCTTTTTCTTTTTTTCTTTTTCTTTCTTTTCCCTTTTTTCCTTTTTCCTTTTTCCTCTTCTTCTTCTTTTTCCTCTTCTTCTTCTTCGTCTTCTCCTTCTTTTCTTTTTCCTCTTCTTCTTTTTCTTTTCCTTCTTCCTTTGCTTCTTTTCTTCTTTTTTATTTCTTCTTTTTCTTTTTCTTATGTGAAGTCCTCATGCTACAAGTAACATTAAGAAAAGATATCTGCCTTGGTAAGATCATTTATTTTACACTTCATCTAATATTTTATATTTCTAAGTCAAAGGAAAAGAAAATCCACAACACTTCACAGTGAATTAATTTAACTTAGTTGTATTTGTTTCCTTCTTAGAGAAGAAAATGACACTTTTTCTTCCTCATATATGAGGTCTAACTGGAAGCTTCCATCATTGTATTTCTTTACTGATTCTTTCTTCTGCTAAAAATCACTGCTTTTCATTCTGTCTTCACCTGCAGTTTATCCTGAGAGCATCCATGCCACTTAGACTAATGGAACTGTTCAGAAGCTGAAACTGAGATTTAGGAAGAAAAGAAGTAGAAATCGGAGTACACAGCATGACTCTCCTTGAGTTACTTGATGTTGAAAGTTGCGGGAATAACTAGTCATCCAAGCTTATTGCAGCAACAGTGACAAAAGATCCGACATATTTACATTGAAAAAAAATCTATTTTAAATGACAACTTTGTTAAGTTAATGTTGGCACATTATTTCAAGCTTAGGGCGTAATCCCAAACCTATAAGAACATTTTCAGCAAGGTGCTGCACTATTTGCACTAACCAAAACTTGGATTCACAAAATCCTTTGCCCACACAGGTTGCATGCACACAGTCTAAATTCTGTGTTGTTCTCAGCTCTTCTCTCTTTTCCATCATCCCTCTCTTTAGAAGGAGTTTCACCGATTTCAGCAGCAGTTAGAGGACGACATCTGTTTTTTTAGTTCTGGATCTTTGGCCTAACCAGATAGCCCCCTCCATGTTAGCAGGTAGCATCTGAAGAACAGAGACCCCGCTCCATGGTTGGGCAGGTCCCCAGGAGTTCAACGTAATAAAAAAACAGCTTTGTGAAATAACAGCACGCTAACGGCTCCTGACATTTACCAGAGTTTTCAGGAAGCTATTTGACATAATTAATACATAATAATTCCCCTTTCCTTTCTAACAGGCTCAGGATTTGTCAGTGAACCCTTTTACACTACAAGAATGCCTATGACTTGTCCAATTCTATATTAAAGATAAACTGATTCCAGCAATGTATTTCATACTGGCTACTTTTAAGACATGAAAGAGCATGCTAGGGAGACAGAAAATTTTAAAAATACCTGTAATTAGAAATTGCACTGTTTAAACACTCATCTGTGAGGAAAACCAAATTTATATATCTGGAGTCATTATAAATTGTGGAAGTAAGTGAGCAATTTGCCCTTGATTCTCCAAATGCAATAAATATTTATGAGTTGCATACATTGTGCACATTGTTAACAGTACAGAGGCCAGCTGACGGAGCTGGATGTCAACATGTCCTACCCAGCGACCAACAGTACTCATTTAGTGTTGATGCTCAGTGCTCCCCTAGTCTACCTCATTGACATCATCTATGATCCAATACCTATGTTTTTTGACATCATGCCATCAAAAAGTTTGAAACAGYGTGAGATTTTTAAAAGTTTGTTACCTTAGTTTGAGTTACCACCTTTTTTTTGGTTTACTTTTCCCACTTTTCCCAAGTCTATTTCTGAGATAAAATTTAGGAGGCAATATTTTTGGTGAAYGTTGGTACTTGTATTATCTACATTAGAACATCTTTTATCATTTTAATAAAATCAAAGATTACAGTTTTTAACATTATGTGCAACAACTCTTGAAATACTAAGTGCTTCCTCATTATTTTGTTAATGGTGGCATTGTCACAACTTGTGGCATGCTTCTTTTGTGTTTGTGTGTTCCCTAGATATGCATTTTCCTCTGAGATTCATTCATGTCAGTCAAATACTAGAAGATAACTCGCAATTCTTAATATGTCTTCATTTTTTATTTTGTTATTGTTTTTCTCTAAACTAGCATTTATGTATTTTTAAATGCATTTTTATTATAAAAAATGACAGCATCTTTTTTTCCTAACATTTTAAAATTTTACTTCAAATCAACAAACCTTAGAAATAAACAGGTAGATCAGGATAAAACAGTATGGCTTAAATAAATGCTTGTTCCAATGATTCTCTACTTCCCTCCTTTGAAAGGTCACCTCCAAGGTTATAATGAAATATTATTAGCTTTGTTAGACCAGTAAAATAAAAAAAAGTATGCTGGCTGTTTTCCTCGCGGGCTGTGGTTTGCCTGTGATGTGCTACTCAGCTATAAAGCCTGGAAGCTGTGTAGAATCTTGGGCTACTCTAKCCAGAAGTTAGCTGTTCTGGACAAAAATGGGTTTGGCTTCTAGTTTTTAGAAAATGGATACAGCAGCTYTTCTCTGATGACATAATGCACATAGTTATTCATGGTTTATCTCCAGTGTGTCAGAGGAACACAATTTACTCTAGTTTCAAGCAATTACTAAAACTGCAACAGCAAAACGAATCATTCCTCAGACTCATAATCCTATAAGGAATATTGAAAGTATACTTTACCTTCAACCACATAAATCAGAGACTATTTGCTATATTGCAAACAAGTTGCTCATAATTAGTACGGACCACWCTTCTATAATCTCTTCTCTACCTTACATATGTCTTTTTGATTGTTTTTTTTCTTCTCTCATTATTTATACAAGGAATGTAATGGAAAAAAATAATATGAATTAAACATTCATATTGGCAGAAAACAGACTGGCAACTGACTATTAGTTGGGCACACAAAACTGTAGGGAAAAATATTTATTCCATTCCTTTGAAAAATCTAGGGTAAAAAACAAATTCTATTTTCATATTGCATGTGTTATAATCAGTATTATATAAAATGTTTAATATAAATAAGAAAAAATAACTTTTTCTCCACTTTACTAATTTGACTATTATATAATGATTCTGTCCAGGGAGAGTTTCTACACTTTTCCAGATAAACACTAATATGYAGTTTTTAAAATAGAACTTTCTAATTATCTGTGAAATCATTTCTCTGCTGAAGTCTGTAAAAGCTTTTTCTATGGATTTAGATGAAACTACAATTTTACCTCRGAGCAGATAAACCTCTTTTTCATCATAACTGATGATTTTAATTAGATAAGTGAATTAACCTCAACAATAAGAACTTGACAGTTCAATAGTGTCACAGTTGTGTTTAAATTACAATACTTAATAAAAAGCATCTATCCTTGCACTTATAAAAGCTAAACGAAAGACTAGCCATACACTGCCTCCTTTAAGTAAATATCTCAAGCGGCAGAGAATGTATCTCCATCTTCTAAGGATACCAAGTAATAAAGGGAAGAAGAGGATGGACCATTTRAGAACATCTAAGAAGACAAAAAGAAGCTTCCTTTTGCACAATAGTCTTGGGAAGCGAAATGCGTGTACACCAGTGCATGCAGCATGGGGAACAAACAGGAACTGGAGATCTGTCTGCGATCGCAGGGCCGTGATCTCATTGCAGTCACAGAGGCATGGTGGGATAGCTCTCATGGCTGGAATGCTGCCATGGATGGCTATGTGCTTTTTAGGAAAGACAGGCCAGGAAGGCGAGGTGGGGGAGTTGCTCTTTATGTGAGAGAGCAACTGGAATGCATCGAGCTCTGCCTAGGGGTGGTGGAAGAGGAGGCAGTCGAGAGCTTATGGGTGAAGAACAAAGGGCAGGCTAGCATGGGGGACACTGTTGTGGGTGTCTACTATAGGCCACCTGACCAGGAAGAGAAGGTTGATGAGGCCTTCTACAGACACCTGGAAGTAGCCTCAAGATCAYAGGCCCTGGTTCTCCTGGGGGACTTCAACCRCCCTGACATCTGCTGCAAGGCCTACACAGCAAGGCACAAGCAGTCCAGGAGGCTCCTTCAATGCRCTGATGATAACTGCTTGTCACAAATGGCGGAGGAACCTACAAGGAAGAGTGTCCTGCTGGACCTTGTGCTTACCAACAGAGAGGGACTGGTTAGAGATGTGAAGGTTGGGGGCAGCCTTGGCTGGAGTGTCTTCAAAAATGGTGGAGTTCAGGATCCYGCAGGAAGGAAGGCAACAAGCAGGATTGCAACCCTGGACTTCAGGAGAGTGGACWTTGGGCTCTTCAGAGACCCAGTTGGTGGAATCTCATGGATTAGGAGCCTAGAAGGAAGGGGGGTCCAGGAGGGCTGGGTACTATTCAAACATCACTTCCTCCAAGCTCAAGAGTGGTGCATCCCTATGAGTAAGAAGTGCAGCAAAAGGGGCAGGAGACCTGCATGGGTGAGCAAGGAGCTCTTGGCCAAATTCAGACAGAAGAAGAAAGTACACAGAATGTGGAAGAGGGGACARGCTACTTGGGAGAATTGYAGGAATGCAGCCAGAGWATGTAGAGATGCAGCGAGGAAGGCTAAGGCCCAGCTGGAATTAGTCTTGCAAGGGATGTCAAGGACAACAGGAAGGGCTTCTTCAAATACATCAGCAGCAAGAGGAGGACTAGGGAAAATGTGGGCCCACTCCTGAATGGGTCGGGGGCCCTGGTGACAAGGGATACAGRGAAGGCAGAATTACTGAATGCCTCCTTTGCTTCAGTCTTCACTGCTAAAGGCAGCCCTCATGAATCCCAGAGCCTGGAYGTGAGGGAGAAAGTCTGGAGAAGGGAAGACTTTCCTTTGGTTGAGGAGGATAGGATTAGAGACCTTCTGGGGAGGCCCTGGACATCCACAAATCCATGGGCCYGGATGGGAGCACTCACGGGTACTGAGGGAGCTGGCGGATGTTGCTGCCAAGCCACTATCCATCATCTTTGAAAGGTCCTGGAGAACTGGAGARGTGYCTGAGGACTGGAAGAAARCCAATGTCACTCCAGTCTTCAAGAAGGGCAAGAAGGAGGACCCAGGCAACTATAGGCCAGTCAGCCTCACCTCCATCCCTGGAAAGGGGATAGAACAGCTCATTCTAGATGTCCTCTCCAGGCATATGGAGGAAAGGAAGGTGATCAGGATTAGCTAGCATGCATTTACCAAGGGGAAATCCTGCTTAACCAATCTGATAGCCTTCTCTGATGGAATGACTGGCTGGGCAGATGAGGGAAGAGCAGTGGACATTGTGTCCCTTGACTTCAGCAAGGCTTTTGACACTGTCTCCCGTAACATCCTCCTAGCTAAGCTCAGGAAGTGTGGGTTAGACGAGTGGACAGTGAGGTGGATTGAGAACTGGCTGAAAGGCAGAGCTCAGAGGGTTGTCATCAGTGATGTGGAGTCCAGCTGGAGGCTGTGGCTAGTGGCGTCCCCCCAGGGCTCTGCACTGGTTCCCATCCTGTCCAACTTCTTCATCAACGACCTGGATGAGGGGACGGACTGCCTTCTCAGAATGTTTGCAGATGCTACCAAGTTGGGAGGAGTGGCTGATCCACCCGAGGGCTGTGCTGGCATTCAGAGACCTGGACAGGCTGGAGAGTTGGGTGGAGAGGAACCTCCTGAGGTTCAACAAGGGCAAGTGCAGAGTGCTGCACCTAGGGAGAAATAACCCCAGGCACCAGTAGAAGCTGGGGGCTGACCTTCTGGAGAGCAGCTCTGCAGAGAAGGACCTGGGAGTGCTGGTGGATGACAAGTTGACCATGAGCCAGCAATGTGCCCTTGTGGCCAAGAAGGCCAATGGTCTCCCAGGGTGCATTAGGAAGAGTGTTGCCAGTAGGTCGAGGGAGGTGATCCTGCCCCTCTCCTCAGCCCTGGGGAGGCCTCATCTCGAGTCCTGTGTCCAGTTCTGGGCTCCCCAGGACAAGAGAGACATGGAGCTACTGGAGAGAGTCCAGTGTAGGGCTACGAGGATGATCAGAGGGCTGAAGCACCTGCTCTGTGAGGAACATCTGAGAGAGCTGGGCCTCTTCAGCCTGGGGAAGAGAAGACTGAGGGGGGATCTTATCAATGTGTACAAGTACCTGAAGGGAGGGTGTCAAGGCGATGGGGACAAACTTTTTTCAGATGTCCCATGTGACAGGACAAGAGGCAATGGGCAGAAATTGAAGCACAGGAAGTTCTGCTTGACCGTGAGGGGGAATTTCTTCCCTGTGAGAGTGACGGAGCACTGGCACAAGTTGCCCAGAGAGGTTGTGGAGTCTCCTTGTCTGGAGATCTTCAAGGCCCACCTGGCTGCAACCCTGTCTCCCATGCTCTAGCTGACCCTGCTGAGCAGGGAGGTTGGGCTAGATGATCTCCGGAGRTCCCTTCCATCCAACCTTACTGATTCTATGATTTTATGATTCTATGAGGTGAGAAGCACACAAATAACTCATTTTCTTCCTGTGGAATCAGTCCATACCTTGCTATAACTTGCAGACTATATATGCATTTTCCATTTAAGAGCTGTTATATAAAATGAGTGAATGGAATAAGGTTAGCAAAGTGCTCTAATTAATGAGCTACATACAAAGAACATTGTCTAATTCCAGAGGAGAGAAAATTTAAGGCTATTCAGAAAAAAAGAAGCAAAACACAAGAAACAAGCACTGAGCTTTCACCATGTAACCATTAATTCAGTGTTGATTTCGGATTATGGATTTGATCTTCAGCCACTGAACAATGCAGGCAATGGCACCTCTCACCAATTACTGGACGTTTCCTCATTTTGACATGAAAAAATAAAGTGGCCTCAAAAGCTTTTTCCTAATTAAAATGAAATTAAATATCCTCCTGAGTAAATACTAGTCGAAAGTTTGACTAATTGATCTTTGTCAGTAAAAACAATTTTATCAAAAAGTTCCCAGGCAGCCATGAATGATACAGAATTAGAAACATAACTTGCATTGCCCGTCTTGTGAGATAAAGGAACCAAAATATGAAAATTAAATAGACTTCATGATTGGATGGTCTATTCAAGCAAGTTAGAACAATAATCCAGTGAATATAGAATAACTTTAAGAATGACAAAGCAGATATCTTAGGAGTCCTAAAATTTTAATAACTCTGTGGGACTTCACCGACTTTGAGCTCTAGTTCCCAAATAACTGTTTAATCTTTTCCTTTAATTGTGAAAAATCTCTTGTAATTTTACAGATCTTGAAGGCTTTACATAGTTTCATACTTTCTACAAAACTTGAGCTATAATCTTCTGTTAGCTGGAGTCCTTTCCCTTCTATCCAATTTTTCTTCAAAGCAAGAGGTACAGTTTAGAGCAATTGTTTTTGTAACTATCTCACCAGGGGTGGCTGTTAGTCACTTACATGAAGTGCCTCCACTTAAAGTGCCAATTTGCACAGCAGGACCCTGCAGAGCACTAGCAGTAAGAAAGGAGAAATTTAAAACTGTATTAAATACAGTAAGAACGTAAGTAGGAACACTGGCAAATAAGGTGAAAAAAAAAAAAAAAAAAAAAAAAAAAAAACAGCAGTAGGAACATGCATCTAAGAAAAAGCACCAAAAAGCTATGAAAAGAAGTGATTAAAATTAAACTGGATATAATGTTAAATAAAATGTAAGTCGTGGTGCACTGTGAAAGGCAGAGGCCATGACAGTGAAACTTTTGATAGGAGAGAGGAGTGTATCAAAATTTAATAATTTTTAGTTATATAATATTTAATGGTATTTTAATACTAATATTTTTGTGTGGAAGTATGGATTGGTTTTTAAGAAGGAAGATTCCTTGAGTCTTGGCTGTTCCCAGAAATGTAGAAATTCTTTTATATTGATTCCTTGCTATCACAGGAATCTGCTTTTCTGAGAAGCAAATGTAGCAATATAGAAAATATCCACATACATCTTACAGTTAATGCTAAATGCTCCCGAATCACTCTTTCAAGAATTTCCTTTTCCTCTCACCGATGTGGTCTGTTCATACTTCTGCGGAGAAAAAGCAAGACAGAAATTGTAGTGTATTGCTAATTCATGTATTTGTGAAAGGAAAAGGAAAAGAAAATGCTGATAAACATACTGTAAGCCTTGCTCTAATATGAACTAAAACTTAAATAAARCAGGTAAAGATAATATTTTGTGTTTTTCTTATTTTACTGCTCTCTACAGCTGTATTTCTTGTTTTTTTGAATCTATTAACTTTGAAATAGTCTGATATTCTCAGCCATATTAAAGAATTTGAAACATCAGGTGATAACAGACTTTACATAAGCATTTTTACAACAGACTTTACAACAAGCATTATTAYGCATTTATGTTTCTTTGATAC
The DNA here is from genome assembly GCF_003343005.1 of Rhea americana. NCBI lineage: Eukaryota > Metazoa > Chordata > Aves > Rheiformes > Rheidae > Rhea > Rhea americana. Next base: position 29,858 of record NW_028186613.1, on the reverse strand, counting down.
TTCAAATTTCTTTTTCTTCCAAAAAAATCCCCAAATAACAAGCTTGATAACCATTTAATTTTATAGCCCAACACTGATATTTTCCCTTTTAATGTATGTATTTATCAGGTCACAATATATAAAAGAGCTTTATATTTGTATGATAAGTTTTACTGGAAAATCTTTAGGCCGTTRTAATATATGATGCTAAATGGGTCCACTAACAAGTAGTTATACAAGATCTTAAGATCAACAGACTTGTGAAATGTAGACTGGAATTCAAATGTTCAAGAAGACAGGTCTTTACCAGTTTTATATAAAATGCTGCACACAGCTCTCCCAGCCAATAAATTTAGGAGAAACCTCTCATAGCCTGTGAACTGGCAGCTCCTGCCAAGAGCATCCTGTGTATGGTAGGCTGAAAGGTCTTGCCAGAAACCAAGGCAAAACATTGGGGCCTCATTTTTCAGAACAGATGAGCTCTTTTTCTCTGTGAAAAGAGAGCATAAATGGTACTCATGGTTCTGTCCTAGTCTTTTAAAAGCAATAAATGGGGTAATAAAACGGTTCTTTGCTGCACTGTGTTCAGCTTTAGATCTCCGCTGTTAAACAAAGTGAACGCTTTGGAGTGGACTGCTTCCAAAGCAAGCAGCATGTGATCTGCTTGTGTGCAAATGGAAATCACAGCAGCAGCTTTCATAGCAGGAGAAACTAGTGCTGCTTTATCCACATTCCCACCAAGGGGTTGTTTACATGCAGTGCACAAGCTCATGCGTACTTCTTTCTGCTGGGCATGGTCCTACATGATGAAAAGTGGTCCCTGACCTCAAGACCTGACACTAAGTGCACAAGAYCAGTAATTAGATATCAGATAAGGAGCATAAGGTGATTATATTATTTATAAATAGTATACAAAACAATGGTCAAGAGCTGACAGCTGGTTAGCCAGTCTTCTTGATACTATATTTTTCCTAGCTACAGTGGTGGAGCTATTTTGCAGGATGCTTTTTCCAGTTCATTGTGGTGCTCATGAGGAAAGTCTGAAGTAGAAAGCAAGTGCTAATAACAAAAGAGAGGAAGCAGAGATGGTCACAAAAGCCAGTAGCTTTACAGTGAACATGTTGAATTATAAATAGTCAGGGACAGCAAATGAGAATGCTAATTTTCTTTCTGAGAGGCTCCAAGTGAGGTATGTTTGCAGCATCAAATTCTCATAGCTGAAGAATTTGAATAGAACACCAGGTGGGTTATGGTAATAACCAAGTATTCTGGAGTAGAAGTTTTATCATATTTCTTTCAAAGCTCAAATATATTTGAATAGAAAAAGTCTTGAGTAGTGAAGTCAAATGAAACAGAAGAGAAGATGCAAAGACCTTAGAGTGACTTTATATTTTCTTTCATAAACATAGCATCTCATTATGGATTAGAGCCAGGTAAAAGTTCATGAAACAATGAAATAATATAAAAAATAGTCTGCCAAAGCAAGTGTGTGGATTAAAACCCTAGGATAAATATTTTCCTCTTTAAGAATGAAAGCACTGGAAACAGCTTGAGCAAAAGATATTGGGTCATTTGAACAGGACAGAGCTTAGCAAGAAGTAACACAGCCTTTTCTCTCTGTCCCCTTCTCAAAGAAGGAAGACACATAAGGTTGAAAGCAACTGCAGAAGATCTGGTCCAATCTTTACTAATTTTGCTACTGTTAAGCCTGCCTAGATCAACTGAATGCAGCTTCAAGCCTCTTTTTTCCTCACACAGGGCAAGTGAATTGGAGACTGGAAAGAGGAATACTGGGGAAAAACAAAACAAACAAGAAAAAACCTCTCAGTATACCTCATCATAGCTTTGTGGATAATGCTTTGCTCATAATACATACCTCAAGTGTCCTCAAATAGARAGATAAGTTTTAAATAAGGGGCTCCCATCTGCTGACCTAATAGTCCAAATATTGTGATGGTAACACACAAACAACAAACAGCAAAACATAACAACAAAACATATGATAACAAATATGATAACCCATATGACAACAAAACATACTGATAACAACAAAAAATACGCTCCCTTTGATGTTCCTTTATAACATGGGAGGTTCCCATATATCATGGGAAAAAAGAAAGAAGAAAAGAATTTATCCTTTCAGGCGCTCTTTACATCTGTTTGAATCCTGAACGTGAGCAACTGGAATTGTATACCCTTATAATCCTGCTGAAGATCAAACAAAGATCAAAGGTTAGGAGACCAAGACAGTACTTATTCTACAAAGAAGCAAGTGTCAAAGTAGAAACACAAAGGGAAATCTGTTATAAGCATGAAGGGAGGTGAATTGTCGGCTATTATTTTTATTATTGCTCAAAACGTAAGTCCTACAACCAAGGTAGTGTGCTATAAACTGATGTAAATACTTTCAGTAAGCTGGTTCCCTGTGGTAACACCTGTGTTCAAACACTTGCTCCTGAGGGACCATAACTTTTCTCTTTTCACTAAGAAATGAGTTACCACGCACTTAATGAAATATGTTCGCATGTAGTTACCARAAAGGATCTGAACTTCATCAACACATTTTAAACAGTAACTTGTTCACAATCTTGTTCCCAAGCAAAGGTTAAGATAAGAGAAAGGATCAGGTTAGTTAGAAAAGTATACCATTTTCCATGTTCTGGRTTTGACACTAGGTCATAGCTAAAAATATACACCAATATCAGCCTTGTGGTATGCTCATCTRATATTGTTTGCATGCCACTGATTTGGTAAACTATAACAGATACCACAGAGTTGCTATGATCAATCATTTCACTGAGTTACATRAACAAAACAGTTCTCAGCAGCTTCAAAACTCATGCCTAAAACTCTGTTAGAGCCCAGGTTTTAAAATACTGTTGGAATCGCTCTGAAGTAATGGACATCAGCTCATTCCCCGCAGCTTCAGTCCTGACCTGGGCACTGCTTTGAGCCTGAGTGTAAAAGCAGCTCCAGAGCACGGAGCGGGTAGCTCTGGCTGAGGCTTCTTGTAGGCTCCTATGATCTGAGGCCACCCAACTGCACTGTCTGCCTGGCTGAGCCCAGGTCGCCAAACCTGGCAGAGAGGAGACACACTCAGGATGCTGACACATGGTCCTGCAAAGGCTCACCAGCTGCAAGCAACTCCAGCCAAGGTAGGTCTGGTAGAGGTGGRTGATGCCATTGAATGAAAAAGCAGATAGTACTCACTCATTTGAAATTTATGGATTTTTTTTCCCTAGATCAATCTAAAAAACTGATGTCTCTCTCAGTCCATCTAATACCAGAAATTTATTCGTATGGCTGTATCCGTATTGAGTTGTGCCCAAGTGTAGCTGTTTACCAGACCGGAATTGGAATTAGCTTTTAAATTGTCCATCCCTTTTCATTCCAGGCTAGTTTTTAGTATTTTACGTTTCTTTAACTCTATCACAGAGGCATCATTTTTAACCATGGAATGAGATCACTTTCTGAATAAATGGATTAGTTTACCTGACAGTTGAGGATAGTACATTTAGGTCCACTTAATTTTGGCTCARATGAGGCTCAGAAAATAAAGCTGCTCTAGTCAGAACAGGTATTTAAAGGTCTTTTGTCATCTCAGTCATAGGTTTGCTGATCACATCAGTGAAAGATTTATTCAGCATTATTGATTTTCCCATTCATGACATGTAGACTACAAGTAGATCAACCCAATCATATGTGTTTATAATTAACTTTATGGTTCAGTAGCTAAGGGATGCTCTAACTGTGAATAATTAACTTATGCTTTCATGGCAGGGATTCGGTTACCTTTAAACAAATGGTAGAGGTAACATAGGATAAATCGCTCATGYTCATAGAAAATGTGCAAACAATTGAGATCCTATTGTGCCTAGTAAAATATTGCCTTTCAAGAATCATGTTTACCACTTAAACCTAGATCCACTGAATAACTTACACAGTAAAAAAACAGATGTTGGATTACACAACTCTTGGCCATGCAGCCACAGAGTAGAATCAGCACCTCATGTCCTGATACAGCCTGGAGAAGAGAGGACTGAGTGGAGGTCTTATCAATGTGCATAAGTATTCAAAGGGAGGGTGTAAAGAGGATGGGGCCAGGCTTAGTTTAGCCTAAATAATATATTTTTATAAATAAAGAASTCTGGGGAGATGAGTCCTATCTAAAGTATTCTATTATCATTGAGAAACATTATATTCTCTTAACAAGTTAATTACATTAATGACAAATGTTAATTTTTAATGGCACGGAGTTATTCAAATCACTGTCTTTCTAACCCTTCAGATATTTCCTAATATCTGAATTTAAAACAATATCTATCCTCTCTAGACTACGAATTCCCTTATTTCATTTAACTGACTTTATAATAATTCTTCAAAAAGTAATCTAGCAAGTAACCCAAAATAAGAACCGTTATCAGAAGCGTTGCTACCTAGGACTAAAGTCCTCAGTAACTGAAATGRCTCTAACTGACTTCAGTTACAATTTCAAACCCCAGTGAAGCTTTTAAATCATATATCTATTGAATACTTGATACTAAGGTTCTCATAAAGACAGACTTCTCTCCCCTCCCTGTAAGGATTTGCAAATTGTGATCCCTAAGTTTAGCCTGATCTCTAGGGTCGTGTTTTGGACTTTGTGAGAGAAAAGCAGCTCACTTGTGTAGCATCTCATCCACACTGATTATGTTTCAAACAACTCCATCTGCCACTTTTAGGACAGCTTGAGGTGAGGTGTAGAAGGATGGAAGTTCTTTAATCTCTCAGAATGGTAGTGTAGAAGTTTTTTTTTTTTTTTAACTGATGTAATTTTCAGGCCTCATTAGGTACCTGCCTTTTGTGAATGATAGATTGCAGTGCAATGCTGTACAAGCTCTAAAATGAAAGGCACTATAAATATGGTTGGACAGCGTGAATGCAACACCATGTGGAATGGCTACACTGCTATGGGGGAGCTTAATTTAACACCTCTCTCAGATCTTACCTGGAGGTACTTGATTACTTCCAAAATCATGCTGCTTTCCACTGTATAAAGAGTGTATATGGACAAGAAGTCACTGCAACAAGTATAGAAATGTTCAAGCTAGCTAACAGGAAATGCTAAAAACAAAGCTTTCAGCATATACAAAACTATATGTAACTATCACTAGGACCTCACCATCCTGAATCTTCTGCAGCAAAATATCCAAGCCATTTTTTCTCAGAAAACAGAAGAAATGAGGATAACATCGTCATCTTAATCTGTAGCACAGCACATACTGCTCATATAGGAGACCCAGATCTAAATATTTGTTGACAACAGAAGGTGGAATGAGGATATTCCAAGTATGATAACTGTTATTTTACATATTTCATCTTCATCTTCTCCTTGCTCAAGAGTACAAAAATATCTTTTCATGAAGCTGAACAATTTTAAAAGGAGGTTAGAGAATCCAAAACCTAGAATATATAGAACCCCCAAATAGTCTTCCATTTGTTGAGTAAAGTTCATGTGAGAAGCRAGAGATGGAGCTTGTCTTTTGAAAGGCAGGAGAGGAATTTGGCTCTTCTTATTCTAGATGAATGCTCACAATATTGAGTTTCTGAATTAAAGAAGGTCTGTCAATACAGCTGTTAGCACCAATGCTGACCTAGTAGAGGTGTCTGAAGAAGGCTGCCAGGTGAGGACTGGTGATGCTCCTCGGAGGTGATAATGAGTTGCTACTCAATACTGTCAAGATCAGTTCTTAGCATGCCAGGAAGTGAATATTGGAAGCTTAGAGACCTTTATTAATGTATTTTTTTTAAATCCCTGGTGCTATGTGACTCCTGACTTGGGGTTTTGAGGATATAAATTTTGGGTTTAGACATCTGTAGGAGCTCAGAAACTCATGTGAAAGTCTGAATGTTTTGGGGGGCAATCAAGCTTGTATCTTCTGCTTTCTACCTGGGAAAAGGCACCTATTCAGAAATAACACATTGAAGCACAACTGAGTATTAGTGTGATGTCAGAATTAAGACTATGAAGGGCTTGACAGTGGAAAGGATTTGTACATCAGGAAATTGAAATTGTAATATATGCCTAGGAAGTGCAATGGTAGCCCATTTGTAATTCTGAAATAAATATGAAAGTCAGGCTTTTGGCTTAGCTCAGGGAGTTGCTATGTCCTTTATTTATCAGGAAATATAATTATGATAAGTATTAGACATAATCTGGCAGGATCTCTCACAAAATTCTTATGTTGTAAACATTCCCTACTCAGGAAATATAGTGTAATATGAGGAGGCTGTACTCTACTTGAAAAATACCATAGCTTGTTTTCTGAGTTACTGACATTTCAGAAAGCTAGAACATGGCATGTTTAGTGTCTGATTTCCTGACTAATAAGATACCACAYAGGTAACTAATACAGACCAGTCACAAACAAAGAACGGTAGAGGCAGCTCCTTACAAAGCACAAAATGAAAAAAAAAAATGTTTGAGTGCATGATCATGGTAAAATTTCATTTACCATGTGCAATAATAAGTTTTTGGATAAATATATATGTTCTTAGTGCTTCAGAAAAAACAGTTTCACAAAGGATGAAATACAAACAGAAGTGAGTTCAAGAAAAATATATAACTAAATGGYAAATGTAATAAAGAATTGCTTAAATAATGCTTCAATGCATTCATAAGTTACTTAATTATTTAATAAAGTAAAAGCATTTTGATGATTAAGAATTGAGATAATGGTGTCAATACATGTATTATAATAAACAAACAGAAAAATAAGTTCAATAAAACAAAAGTTAAGATCTTTATATGAGTGATATAGGAATAAAAAAGTGCTCAGGAAAAATCTATTGAGAGAAGTGATAAGGCCCATAAGAGGGAATGTTTTAATATCGAGCTAGGGTGAACCATCACTGGATCAGACACAGGATGGAAGGAAGTTAAGCACACTACTATTAGTAAATATAAGAGACGAAAAAGTAATCTTTAAGCTAAATGAGAAACAGAAAGAATTCTCATTGATCTCAATCAGCTTCTCAATTTAGGTAATTTAGACAGTGCTTAATGTTAAGAAATGTCCCCTTCACTCTYTCAAGATATTCTAATGTGAAAAATTCTGAACTGTAAAATAGCTCTATCTTTTGTCAATGGAATAAATGTTTATTAAATATTTATAAAWGTTTTAGTAAGTCATATTCTATTATGATTTTTGCACAATGAGAGAGTRACAATGACAAACTGAGGCATTTACAAGAAGAGTGACCCTCCCCTATTATATGATCTTGGGAATTGCTTGCATCTCACATGGCCAGAGCTCCAGAAATCATACTGAGATGTATCAGTGCAAAGCTCAGATAGAGAATACAATGAGGCCATGATCACTGGAATCAGAGGCACAATTTCTGTGTAATCGGTCTAAGAAGACATATCTTAAGGTAACAGAGTCATGCAGTTAGCAAAATCACCAAGACTGCGTTTTTGGCAACCACTTCCTTCAGGCAAATCAATGCTTCCAAAACTTGGGCTTATACACCAACTGGCTCCTATGGGTCCAGGGACGCCTGCCTGCATCTTCTCTTCCTAATCTCACGCAATTTATATTGAAACCTTGCTTTGAATTACCACTGCTCCCTGTAGAACACAAGCATCTCTGAAAGAGTCATCAGAAGAGGAAAAAGAAAAGTTCCTTTTTACTAATGTTTGATGATTTTCTCTAGAGAATATATTTTTCCATGAAGGGGCTGGTCCATCAGGATGGTTATATCTGTTACAGATGCAGTGACAGACCACTTCTTGTGCCYCCCCAAAGCATATCACTTCCTAGCACACCACAAAATGGTGTTTATCTTTCTCCCTTCTCAGCATGGCTCAGTTCCATGATTGAGCCCTTAATTTCTTTTCCCAAAGAACTAAAATCTGCCTGTTAAACTGCCAAGTGCAATGTGATGTTAATGACTGAGTAGCGCATAATTCTGTGGTATTAATAGCTATTTCTGGGCATGTATATACCTGTCCTATTCATTAATTCCTTTCTCAGTGTTACATTATTCCACCTCAAATAGTATTTTTCCTTCCATCTATTGAGAAGCTCTTTGTGTCCCTCTTGATTTGTCTATTCATTATAATTAATTTGAAATCACTTTTTTTTAAAAATTAGAGTTTTCAGCCTTCTACTCTGGATGAAATTTTTTTGAGCTATGTAATCTTATTTCATGTTTGATAAAAAAGAGCCTTGCTAATTACTAATCTTATGGTCCAGAAACTTTAAAATCATATGTTCAAAATGAATCTATAGTTAGCTCTTAATGTTTTTAATGCACACTATTTCATCAGTAACTTGATAACTTTTGAACACTCAGAGTCGCCAGAGAAGTTCTTCAATGTAAATTAGGAGGTTTTATACACTTGAAGTTAAACAATTGGGTTTGGAGATATTTTGTTTGTTTGTTTGTTTTAGAGGGAGAGAGATATAATCCTATTTTTTTCATGATTAATCAAGATAAAATAGTGCATATTCTGTTTTCTTAATTCAAGCTAAAATGCCATTTTACACTATCAAACTCCTGTCAGGGAAATGAGTGGTATGCTTCTCTGTGAATGTTGAAAATAAAATAAAGTGAGTGAAACTTCAGTCTCATTTGCATAGCTGAAGTTGATTTGCATATGATAGCAACAACCATATCTATGCTGTGACGAGAGAGGACTAGCTGTACCAAACCACTCTACTTGGATCCCTAGTCTTGGCCTTGAAGACAACTCTGAAGTACCCCACTTCCATTGATACTCCAAATGAGATTCATCGCCCTTCCAGTTTCACAGCAATCATTGCTTCAACCTTTTAAAGTTCCTTCTTGCACCCAGTATCACGGCCTACCAGGATGCACCATGCCTGACCCATTGAGGTCCCTATTTGCCAAGTCTTCCTCAGCTACTGACAGAAGAGCTATGGAAGGATGGAGGAGGATTTGCCCGTGAGATGTATGTACATCTCCAGAGTGGGACAGGGTACTCTTACCTCCACAGAATAGCACCGTGAGGACATATACACTGAGCAAAGCTATCTCCTGGGCAGTGTCTTTCATGCTAGCAAGTGCCATATCACAGATCAGTGCTACACTGAGAGCATGCTGTCTCTTCTGCTGCAGGGTCTGCCTGTGCCTGTACCAGGCAGGTGCCTACCAAGCAAGTAGCTACTTGCTCAATCACTTGAATGCCTACATAAAGTAGACATCACCTCCTTTCTACCAGTACTTGAAGACCTGGACCTTATTGTCTGGGGGCCCTGGAAAGCACACAGCTTGAATCACCCATGGCTCTTTTGGAAGCAGACATCATCAAAAGAAAAAGAAAGAAAAAGTGCAGTGCTGAAATTGAGCACATCCAGTGGGCAGCATGAACAAAGATCTGAGAGGTTAGTTTCAGAGCTCGGATCCTGTCTTCTTATGTCTTGGATTGTAAAATAGTAATTTATTATAGTTAACTTTTTGTGCAGTGGGAGCTTTACTTAAAGTCAGTCCTGCAGAGCTCCTCCCTATAATTAAGTTACTTATTTCTGGACTGATATTATATTTCTTGCATACCCACCTATCTCTCTCAAAACTGCGGAGACAGACTGACTGCCAGCAAACATTGCAAGAGGCCTTAACCATCGTAACAAATCAAGAACAAGGCTTGTTTTGATCAATGATAATAAAAGTCATGGTACTTATGCCAGTCCAAACCTGCTGAATGATGGTGACTAAACTTGTAGACAACACCTGTTTTACTTATCGGAACAGACTATATGTGCCACTGCAACAGTGCTCAGTGTCACCAAAACACATCGTGCTGCATCTGTTTACTGGCAGTTCTCCAGCAGAGCAGGTGTGCCGTTTCTCAGGCTGCTAGTTAAGGGAATGCTGTTGTAGATCACTTTGGTCCATTAGGTATGAGAATATGTAGACCTCCAACAGTGAGATAGCAAGCTCCCTGGCAGAGAAACATAGGAAGATGTTGTAACTACATGATTTTATAAAATCCTGAATTGAGATGTGTAGAAAACAGAAGGCTATATATACATATCAATTAATAGAGCACATAATTCAGTAATTTTCTATTCCTGAATGATATCTATCTGTAGCTGAAATAAATGTGTATATGCACACATGGATTTCTGATAGAAAAAAATAAATGTAAGGAAAAGAAAACCTTAACTTTAGGGATGTAAAAACATGAATGCTTATGTATGACAGTTAATAATAAAGGCTTTGCAGGGAAGCATAGTGGAGTGAATCAAACCTRAACAGATTCAGGCATATTTGTCAAGCATTGCAAAGGGGCTATGTCATTCTAGAAGCAAATATAAGTACTTATATAAATTATGTAAGAAATATCAGAATGCTAAGTTCATCTATGTTATAAATCTATTTATTACATTAGAGTTTATTTTTTATCATGATCAGCCCCTGGGTTAACTGCTAGTATGGAGATAATCTTTCCTGCAAAGATCCTCTAGGTATAAGCTTTTTAATCAAGACCTCCAGGGAATCACAGCTTCACAACCATCCACCCTTTAAACTAAGGTAATTCAAATACTGCAGCCATATTTTCTAAAGGATCTGTTTCATACACTGAACTTGGTTTTGTCCAAGTGCACTAGGATAGCTCATAACAAATAATTATTGAAGTTCGTATATATGAACAAATATTCATAGAAATTATTATGTTTGTGATATCATTACTTAGGTATACATTTCTTTTGAAAGTTTTATCTAGATGGTGTCTATACACATAATTGTCAACACTGGACTCTAAATCAGACATGGTGAAATGCGTCATCTMCTCCTGATGAGTTCTGACCTTATTCCTCACTGATTGCAGTGTCAATCAAGCTACAACTGTCTGTGCTAGTAACAATGATAAACTAAGCTTACATTTGAACAGCTAAATTCTTTTTATTGTAGTCAAGCGACACTTTTTTTTTTTTTAAACCTAGGCTAAACAACACTTTTTTTTAAACCTAGGCTAAACATCTAACTTGGGCTGGCAGTCAGCTGCTCATAAAAAGAGCCTCAGTAACCTACGTGGTGAAGCAGGCATACCTGAGTTCTTCTGACCACAAAAATAAATCCCTATCCCTTGGATGCTCAACAAGCTAGGAACCCTTTAAGAACAACAAGTAAAAGAAATCTAGATAGTCAAGCAAGTCCTGCAAGTCCCGAGGACACATAATACCACTATTGCAATGGTACAACCAGAGCATGAAGGACTTCAAGAAGATGGCAAATAACCAGTATRATAATTGTGTGAAATAATGGTATCCAAATGGCTAGTGAAGGTTACACCAGATGCCTGTGGTATTGCAGGAGGAAGAGGCACAGGGGTTCAGCTAATCAGAGTATTTAGTGTACAGCATGAATGAATGCACAGTGATCAAGAGTCAATGACAGACTGAAGTCTGCTGGTAGAAATAGAAGGTGAATCTTATCCTCAGACATTTTAAAGTTTGAACGTGAGGGGGAATTTGTTCCCTGTGAGAGTGACAGAGCACTGGCACAGGTTGCCCAGAGAGGTTGTGGAGTCTCCTCCTCTGGAGATCTTCAAGGCCCGCCTGGATGCAACCCTGTCTAACATGCTGTAGGTGACCCTGCTGAGCAGGGAGGTTGGACTAGATGATCTCCAGAGGTCCCTTCTAACCTTAGTGTTTCTATGATTCTGTGATACTATGAAAGTTAAGCATTAAAATATATCTTTGATACACTTAAGTCATATTACAGTCATATGAGTAAAGGATATACTCTCYTATCAGGATGAATTTTTCTCTAGTATTGTCTGTAATACTGCAGATCACTTGCAGTGAACYGTAATGGTTTTTGTTCACAAGGAAGATTGCGTCTTTTTCTCACATCACCTAGTAATTTATAAAGTCAGCAGAACTATTCACACTTTATCTTCTAATCTTAASTCTTGTATAACTCCAGAAATGTTAGCATCATTAACTTCCTACCTACAATTTTAATTGAATAAACATGAAGYTTCCTTTTGAAGTGGTCCATTTCAGAGTATTTTGAGTCTCTCAGGAAGAAAATACCAAGATTTTCAAAATCACAAGCACAAAAAGTGCTCTCAATATAGCCTTYGATCTGTTTGGAAGTTTTAAGCATTTGGATACACATGCAAAAACATAATAAAAAAAAATGAACAACCTCTTGAAATTACATACTGCCAGCCTAAAATTGGTGGACATCAATTTTATTAATCATACTCTAAAGTAGACACTATAAGATTAAAGTAAACACAAATTTATTTTTTTCCTCAAAGTCTGCTAATGTCAATACAAGGATTCCTAAAACTGTGCTTTGAAAAGTAAGTTTTTCTCTCACAAACTCTTAGGAGGAAGACAGCTCTCTCATGCAAACTGCTATTGCAAATGCTGAATTATATGTACGCCCAACCTATATAATATATATCCATGAAAATAAAAATATAAAGTTGCTAGAATTCCTTAGACTATTCTATCTGGCCCCAGTTGCCATTTCAGAAAGACAAAGTCTCCTGTAGGMCTTGTGTCACCTTTGCAAGCTCTTGTGAGTGCTTTAGATACACCAGGACACCATAAATGTCATGAGAGGCAAAGTCTGGATTTAGACAACTGAATCAAACACATACTGAGCAGTGGTGCAACTCCATAACAGAACTGGATTTGATATAGAAATAAAGGCTTGTGGAAAGATATGATATTATTTAAAATTAGTTTAAGGGAACGTCTAGCCCAGGGTCCCCACTCAGAGAACACTTTTACAAATGGGCACTGTAGTGCTCTCAGTGCTATGCTGTTAAAACATTTTAACAAATGTTGGGATAAAGGTCACATGAAGTGGAAATACCTGTGCAGAGATCCTTATCACATACTTTTTTTTTAGACTTATGTAACAATTAAAGATTTCCAAATGTATTTATTGAAATTATTATAAATTATGTTCTAGATGTACTTAAACATCTAATATGCTAAATGATACTATAAATAAGAAATTATCACTCAAATTATACTTGATGATATTTGAAACAGATATACTGCTGTTACTCAGCACTTTTCCTGAAGATGGCAGGCTGCTGAGTACCTTTCTAGGTTATGGTAAACTTTATTTCAATGTCCATTACCTTATGTGAGTAAAGACTTTTTTTTAGCTAGAGGTCCTTAATCTTGTAGTGTAGTGTGCTGGACYACACTGTTTCATGGCTTCTGTGTGAGTAGTTGTCTTTGTAAAGATCAGTTCCACCTAACCAGGACAATAACTCATGTTTTGGTGGCAGCAGATATTTTTTTTTCAATTCCCATGAATAAAGGCTTTAGGAAAGAATTTGATCCTACTGCTTCTGAGAATACAGTTTTGTAAYCTTTATCCCAGATTCAGATCATGAAACCAGACATTGCTAGGCTTAGTAATATTCGTTGAAAATGATTAAGAAGACATCACAACTGAAAGAGTTGTTTATTTCTAGCAAGTAGAGCCTGTCGTCTGAGGCTGAGGGATAAGGGTGATAAACTTCCCTAATTTTGAGTAAGACGAATGAATTGAAACAAAGTTTGGAATATGAAATGAAATTTGAAATGAGAGTTTAACAGAAAAATGAATCACATTCATTATAACCTGTCTGCTATATTCATTCTTTGGTCATCTTTCTTGTTGCTTAGCATTTATCAGCTACTGTCAGTGGTTGTATTCTGAATACACAATGTAAACAATATTATTTGTACATATTGCAACAGTACTGTCTCACTGTATAATGATTTTTAGTTCCAGAACTGCATCATTTATAAAATGTCTCTAGTCAGATCCATTTTAAGCTCCTCCGTGTTGCCCGCACTAGTTTCATAGTAATTAAATGTCAAAATAATTAAATATATTTAATTAGTAATATTAAATGTACACCATCATCTGATGCACACTATCAGATTTCTTCTCTCTCATTAARGTTAATATTTTAAATATATTATTTGAGTTTCAGATAATAAATAATTTAAAGCCATCAGTATACRCTACTACCTCTATTTTACTATGCTTTTAATTCATTTATTATTCCAGGCAATTACTTCTTAAAAGCTGAGTATTGCTGTAAATGGAATTTTCTGAAAAAACATTCCTTTCTTCTGAGGAAAGTCTATTTGGTTTCTGAAATTGTGTTGATATTTTGTCAAAAAATAAGCATACAAGTTTTGGGAATGGGTCAAAAAAAGATTAAAGCATTTTATATGAAGAATCATCTGATACAAAATCATGTTCCAAAGATTTCTAACATCTGCAGATACTTCAGTGTATCTAGGAAATTTAGTGTTTTCCAGAGTGTATTTTATTTAAACCGAGGTATGCTACACTGCTTTTAATATTTGCTTTCAATGCTAAATACAAGCTATTAAGATGTTTAATAGCTTGTCACCATCTCACTAGTCTGAGTCAATGACAATGAACATTTTCAGACTTGTGCCCTGGCCCAGATAGATCCAATAATCTTTTTTTCATGGCAGAAGCTATCTTGTATATTTTTACTGTTCAAATGATAACAGAAATCAAATACGCTATATGATATAGAACGATTTCTATGACAGATAATATGTGATTTCTATAGTACATAACAGAGTTTCTAAGGCTTTATAAATAAAACCTATGGTCACTAATAACAAAAATCATCTTAAAGAATACTTCACGTAATACTGACCAATGAATTTTCTCACAAACTTTTCTGTTCCTCAAGAAAAATAATACCTTCTTAATTTTTGTTTGATGTCTCAACCTTTTCTGTAAGCTCTTGTGCATATTGCAGTGCTCCAGCGTTACAGCTTCTCTGGGCCTCAGCTGAACCATATTCACAATTCACCTAGCCCTAAGCATCTCTGCCCGAAGATCCCTTCTTCGGATCAACCCCTAGGGGATGAATAAGGGTCAAGGTGAAAGAGAGATTAATGAGAAGGAATCAGTACTCTGCAGGAACTGAAGGAAGCCAGATGTAATTGAAATCTAAATTAGGCATCCTCACATCTCCTAGCCTCCCTTTAAACTGAAAAAGGTTAAGAGGAGCAGTAGATTAAGAAAGTAGGTGACTACCAAAGTAATGAAAAGACAAAAGTGCCCTAGAGTGCAAATTATACAAGACGGTGCTAGGTAGGTTCAAACAGCATGGGTTTATTTAGGGACAACTGTGACTATAGACAAAAAGAGAAATCTAGGGTATTCCAGGCTTCAAGTCTGTATTGATATACATAGTAGATGGTATTTTCTAGAGAAATAGACACAAATCTTGGATTTTGAATCTATCAATCATAATTGTGTAGATAAAGTTTTTTACAACATCTTTGTTACTGTTAGGCTCTAAAATGTAAGTGTCATCTTCTAACCATTCTACAGCAAGTCAGTACAGAATACGGAGTTACTGCATCAGGCCCAAGGCAGTCTGATTACTGGAAAATATTTAACCCTTCCAGCTTTATCTATCTGTAGGTATTGGACTTAATCCTAGGAGAACAGCACTGAATACAAGACTCCTGTAAAACTCTACAAGGTTGTGTAAAGATTCTTACAAAAAGAATATTTACAATACACAAACACCATGAAGCAAAGGTATTCCTCCAAACTAAGTGCATCAACTAGTTGAGCATGAATTTACAATAGATTCACTGATGTTGTTTGATATTCCTTGGAAAGAGAAATCACCAAATCTCTGAACTGACAGTGTTTTGCACTGAATGTCAAGAAGGAGGATGGGATTTTTTTTCCTTTCCTTAACACATGCTTGAAAATACATGTAGAAACAGCCTAATTCCACTGAAAAGCCCAGAGGCCAYGGTTGTACTGTATTAAGTAAGCTTAATGAAACTGTTTAAAAAATTTTTACCACAAATTTTTACCAATGGCTGATGGATATATCAAGTTGTTGCTAAAATATGAGAGATGTTAAAGAGATGGAGAAACTTAGAAGTAGGTGTCATTGCAGCATCTAGAAGCACTTGGATTTCCCTTATTGCTCTGTTCCTCAGGTAAAGATTGATTGTGAAAACATCCAAATACCATCCAGGAGCAGGCTAAGCAGCTTACTTAAGAGTATAGTTGGACTGGAAGAATTGAGGAATTTAACACGCTTTTCTACTTTTGTACACTTCTATTTTTCTACAAATTGGCTAGCCAGCACCTAAGATTAGAATGTCCTTAACAGGATTGTCATGCTATTACCCCAGGTTTGTGTGACACTGAAACTGTTATTATATAAATGAGGAGTTCTGCATAAAAATGTATCCAGGCAAAAAGTATGTTGAACAAACTGAACAGGTGAAAGAGACCCATTCAGCTCTGACTAGGAATTTTAATTTTGTACTGTTGCATTAAATACTAGGTTTAGAAAACATTATTCCAAACAGGGGAGGAAAATAACTAATCTGATAGCCTTCTGTGATGGAATGACTGGCTGGGTAGATGAGGAGAGAACAGTGGACATTGTGTCCCTTGACTTCAGCAAGGCTTTTGACACTGTCTCCCGTAACATCTTCCTAGAGAAGCTCAGGAATTGTGAGTTAGACGAGTGGACAGCGAGGTGGATGGAGAATGGGCTGAAAGGCAGAGCTCAGAGGGTCGTCATCAGTGGTGTGGAGTCCAGCTGGAGGCCTGTGGCTAGTGGCATCCCCCAGGGCTCAGTACTGGGTCTCATCCTGTCCAACTTCTTCATCAACGACCTGGATGAGGGGACGGAGTGCCTTCTCAGAAAGTTCGCAGACAATACCAAGTTGGGAGGAGTGGCAGATCCACCTGATGGCTGTGCTGCCATTCAGAGAGACCTGGACAGGCTGGAGAGTTGGGCAGAGAGGAACCTCCTGAGGTTCAACAAGGGCAAGAGCAGAGTGCTGCACCTAGGGAGAAATAACCCCAGGCACCAGTAGAAGCTGGGGGCTGACCTTCTGGAGAGCAGCTCTGCAGAGAAGGACCTGGGAGTGCTGGTGGATGACAGATTGACCATGAGTCAGCAATGTGCCCTTGTGGCCAAGAAGGCCAATGGTCTCCCAGGGTGCATTAGGAAGAGTGTCGCCAGCAAGTTGAGGGAGGTGATCCTGCCCCTCTCCTCAGCCCTGGGGAGGCCTCATCTCGAGTCTTGTGTCCAGTTCTGGGCTCCCCAGGACAAGAGAGACATGGAGCTACTGGAGAGAGTCCAGTGTAGGGCTACGAGGATGATCAGAGGGCTGGAGCATCTGCCCTATGAGGAACATCTGAGAGAGCTGGGCCTCTTCAGCCTGGGGAAGAGAAGACTGAGGGGGGATCTTATCAATGTGTACAAGTGCCTGAAGGGAGGCTATAGAAAGGATGGGGACAAACTCTTTTCAGTTGTCCCATGTGACGGGGCAAGAGGCAATGGGCAGAAACTGAAGCACAGGAAGTTCTGCTTGACCGTGAGGGGGAATTTCTTCCCTGTGAGAGTGACGGAGCACTGGAGCAGGTTGCCCASAGAGGTTGTGGAGTCTCCTTGTCTGGAGATCTTCAAGGCTTGCCTGGCTGCAACCCTGTCTACCATGCTCTAGGTGACCCTGCTGAGTGGGGAGGTTGGACTAGATGATCTCCGGAGGTCCCTTCCAACCTTACTCATTCTATGATTCTATGATAAGAAATTGGATGTGGTTTTGTGATGTTTTGCATTCTTTCTTTATTTTTTTTTCCTGCCACCTTTGGTGAAATGTCAACCTGTTGTAAACAATGGCTTCTACCACATTATGGAAACATCATGCTATACTGAAGGCCGGACAACAGAAGCTTTGCTTGTTTAAAAAATGGTCTCTTCTGAAATTTTTATATAAAAAATTAAAGAATGTATTCAAATTTGTTTGGACAGTTTACAAAGTGAAGAATAGGACATCAACATTTTGGATGACAGAAAGGTACTGTGTCAAGAACCTCTAGTCAAATTAGACTTGAAAGCAAATAAGGCCTTATGGGAACAGCCTGTGGCTAACCTTCCACAGGAGATCAAGAGGGAATGTGCGAGAGCCATAACTTCTCCAAATCTCAAATGTAGGAAAGTGAGGAACTTTGGCTGATAGTCATTTGTCATTTGTATCATTCATCACTGAACTTCTCTCTATAAGTTCAAACATTTTATGTCATAAAAGTACAGAAATGGTATAGAGTTAATATTTATTATAATATTACAATTCTCAGTTACAAGAAAGCCTCAAGCAGGTTTTCAGGGTGAGACAAACTAACTGGAAAGGGAACACTCATAAAATGTCTATTTTGTCAGCTTTCCCAGCTAGGAAGAGGATTTTGACGTAAGAAATCAACTTAGGAAAGATGCTAAGTGCGTATTTCTACTCAGTTAAATTGTATATTTCATTAGCTCTTTTTTTTTCCTTTTTATTGGACTGTAAGTTTGAACTACTAATACTGTAAATTTTGCTAACTTAATTTAGTAAGAAAGAAAGGAAAAGTGGAAAGCACAGGAAATCCCTTGAGTATTAATTAGTATAGAGTGGCACTTCAATAAACCTCGACAATAATTAGACTATGTTAGCCCAGACAAGACAGCTATGGGACGCTCCATTTCTTAAGAGAAAGCCTAAAGAGCAGACTGTATAGAATTGGTTCAGGTGTATTGAAATATACAGTCTCTTTTGTGTGTGTGCATGTGTGTATGTGCACTTCTCTTTTAGCAGTTTCCTACTTTGCAATCAAGAACTTAGCCCTTCATCATGTTAACATGCTGTTTTTATTTCAGACTTGTCTGATATGTAAGACAAACTTAACCAGATTTTAAAACAGCAAAGCATGCTTATTCCAGAAAGTAGCATTTCTCAGTAAGGGATTTTGCAGACCTGCTCTTTAAAATGTCTGCAAATCAAAACCAAACCCAAAGCAAGTTTGGGAAACACCACCGTTGTAGTGCATTTTCCAGTGAACTATAAAATTAAATTTATGCTAAGTAAAAGGAAGAAGGCAGTCTTTGCAAGTGTTGACCAGTGATTGTCTACCGTGCTGAAGAGAATGAGGAGGAAAGAATAAATCCATGTCCTTACAGTAATATGTTCCTCACTTCCAAAGTAAGGTCACTTAAAGGAGGTTTGGCATATTTGTTCTCCTTAATTCTGAACCTACTTCATATTATAGCTTTGTAAATTCAGATCAAGACCAAATGCCTTATTCTGTGTTTGTAATAAAATGGAAAATGAAAACTAGAGGGGGGGGGGGAAAGAGATGGAAATAAAATAGAAAAATTAAAGGGACTCCATGGAATGAAGAAAAGGAAGGAAAACACTTCTTAGGATTAAGAGTTACCTGTTCTTTTAAGATACTTGTCTGTTATTAATTGCAGAGAGGCCGTTTGGCTTTGCTATTCCATACTCCGCACTCCAAATTCAAACTTGAATGTACTTTGTGTAAGTATATACCTGTGCTTCAGATACTCTCACTATATTAACTTATTCCAACTTTAGACATTTTTTCCTATTAAAATTTCCGTCCATGCTTTTATCAGCTAACTCTAGAAGTATTGCATGAAAGGAGATAGCAAAGACTATCTGTACCTTCCAAAAATTCTCAGATTACAAAGTGGAAATTCAACAATCCAGAGAAAAAATGATGAGAAATGAATTTCTAAGAGGCTTTCTGCACACCATGGGCAGATCCAGGAGACAATTCATGAGTCTCGATGCCCTGTTTAAGTCCATTTGGTCTTTCAGTAAATTACTTCAAGTTATGAAAGAAAGGAATTCAAGTTCTCTAGCTGTTGATCTAACAAGATAAATTATTTTAATCCCACAGAATTGCAAGTTACATTCTTCTTATGACAAACAAAAGGACAGAAGTAAAATTATTATTCCCAGTTCACAGTTGTTCATCTCGATTTTCTGTTCAAGATTTTACTTACCATTTTCACAGTGGATAGTAGTGATACGCTGTGAAGCATTCATTCAGTGATTGCCTTGAGCTTTTCCCCTGCTAATTAACCAGCAATTTACAGTTGTTTTATCAGCACACAAGATATACTTGTTTTTTACATTTCTATTTCTTATAAGTGTGTAAGTACCTGAAGGGAGGGTGTCAAGGGGACGGGGACAAACTCTTTTCAGTTGTCCCATGTGACGGGGCAAGAGGCAATGGGCAGAAATTGAAGCACAGGAAGTTCCGCCTGACCGTGAGGGGGAATTTCTTCCCTGTGAGAGTGACAGAGCACTGGCACAGGTTGCCCAGAGAGGATGTGGAGTCTCCTTCTCTGGAGATCTTCAAGACCCGCCTGGCTGCAACCCTGTCTACCATGCTCTAGGTGACCCTGCTGAGTGGGGAGGTTGGACTAGATGATCTCCAGAGGTCCCTTCCAACCTTACTCATTCTATGATTCTATGAGTCTATGAAATCTCTAAATGAATGCTGATTCCACGGAGATAATCCAAAATGTCAAAAAACTTAATTCTTGTGTTTTTTGAGGTACACTGATTCATATTCTGACTTTTTGGATATCTTTTCTTAGAAATTTCCTGCCTTTTCTCTTTCCCTATCATTCACTCCCCTATGAGTGTATTTGGTATATCGATCACACAATTACTTTAAAGTTACCTGTTTACATGCAGAAATGCTAGCTTGTACAAGAATGAATCTGTAAGAGAGCCTTGGCTATGAAATATAATCTGAAAAGGGGGGAGGAGGGGGAAGATTTCCAGGAMGAAATTTAACACAATCACACAACCCTTTGCAAAGCAATAGTCACTGATAATGAAACTTAGCTCCTTAAAATATTTTCCGTGCTGGTAAATGAAAACATGCTATAATAATCCTCTCAACAAGAGCATTCAGGACTATTTTTATCTAGGTAAACATTCTTGAACAGAACTGTCAACAGCATTCATCAGACTGCTCTGGCCTTTACCTTTTGCTTTAGAAACTGCCTCAGTGTCATTTTTGGCATCTGGTTACCCTGAGCACCGCCAGGTTCAGACAGCAGCTCTGTACTTATCTCTGGGCAAATATAGTGCTTTATTTCCCAAACTGCTCCAGTGTCACCGTTCTCCTCTTTCACACTGATGATATCAGAAAGGATGTCTTGCAAGCCTGGATCTCTTCCAGAAAGCTCAATATTTAACTCTAAGACTAACTGGTAAATATTTCCTTATTCTGAAATATTTTAGTAACATTCCAGTTCCATAATGAAAAGGTAATGTTGTTAAAACTGTAGGTGATTATTTAAAAACAAAAACAAAGCATTGCATTTATTCAGTTATATGGTGCAAACAGGAGAAAATAGGCAAACTTCCTACTCACCTATCAGACAGTGAGGGAAGAAAGATCATTTTGAAAAAATAGTATACTTAAATGGGACTTATAAGTATATTGTATGTGTACAGGAACTTAGAAGAGAAAAAAGAAAAAGAAAAAAGCCTGTTATAAGGAATTACACTAGCCAGAATCTAAACTAGGGCAGCAAAATGCTCTGTAATTAACAATAGTGGAGGCAGGGGRAAAGAGAAAGAGAGGAAGCTACTGCTTAGTGATTGAATAAGCAAACTACCAGGAGAATTAAATTCAGCTGTTTAAGAGAAAACACACATTCGCATTTGTCCACTGTTTGGCTCTTCCTCTCTCATATGCTCCTGTACATTGTCAGTATAGCAGTACCCTTTCTCTTTAGTGTCTGTTGTTGTTTTAAAGAGGATCAAGGCAAAACAAACAAACAAAAAAAATAGATGCTTCTACATCTTCTGAACCACGATTCTTTAAGCCTTAAGAAGTATAAGATAACCATGCACAGTCTCAGCAGGCAGCTGGGTGAAAAAGATGGCACTGTGCAGAATGAATCATACTCATACTCTGCATAGTCATATTTTTTCTATCAGTTTTCACCCTATTAGTAAAAAAAAAATGTATTTTTGTTACATTTACCTGTCTCTCAAGACATTCAAAGCTATTATTCAGCTTTTCCTATTGAACTCATGAAATAGCAGATTATAGAATGGAATATATCACTATGCCATGGCAATTACTTTCTGTTATGTAATTCAAGGCAATGTCCACTTCAGTGAATTGTTGCAGTTGCAGCTAGTTAAAAAAAATAAATAAAATGAAATATATATCTGAAAAAAGTCAATTGTATTTCTAACGAATACATATTCTGGATAGATACACTGAAAAAAACCACTTAAATGGTTATACTTAGCCTTTGATTCTCAGCAGACTTATGCAAGGGGGAAGTTTTACTCCATATTTGTATATTTGCCTTTTATTGAAATCTTTCCTGCGACAAAGCTGAGCTGGAAATATGGTTCAGATGCTAGAATTTTACCCATAAATGTAATGATATTACTTACCTGAAATTTTGGAAGATAAAAATTCTCACCCTGGGATTTTACTTGAAATGATCCTCACATTAAGTCCGATTAGGAAACTCAACAATTTCTTCATCTTCTAATCATCTTTCTAATCATCTGTTTTTTAGTCCTTTTTCAGGATTTAGTGGTGTCTGTGAAGTAGAATTAAGCCGTGAGTAGCCTTATGTTGTGAAGTGCCCAAAAGTTATATTTTTTTTGAAAGCCTCTTTAGTGGATGCTCCAGAGCCTGACATTTTTGAATTGTCATAAAGAATTCATCATGCCTTTTGAAAGGTATATACTCTATAAATTTCAGATTAGTCTCAAAATTTTATCTTCTTTTACACACCCAACCTCTTTTTATGTTGACCTACCCTAGCCCCTAAGGAAGACATTTTTTTAATTTTGTAAAAATGAATATATAAAGAATAAACTTGTAGTCCACATAGACTTTGTCTTTTTATTAGGTAGACAGAGTCAAACTAATAAGTAGGATAGCGGGAAAAGATCTGTGCAACTGTTAGATATCAGAAACAAGGAGTGAACTAAGACATTCTAGAAGCAGATGATAGAAAGTAGACTTCCTTACTATAACAAAATAGGSAAAAAAGGTAAAGTATTAAAAGAATGACAAGAAGACATTCTCCTTGATTAAGCTTGTGTTCACAGTTCCCCCTGCAAAAATCAGATGACCTTGACAGAATGTGTGAGGTGAGATTCTCATTCAGAATAAGAAACATTTAAGTGTCTACATGTGATCTAGGTCTATAAATTATTTTTACAGCCAATGGAAAGTAGAGAAGAATTCAACTTTCTGTATACAGGCAGCTCAGTTCAGCTGTTTAGTGCCTTATGAAACATCTAGAGAGATCTTACCTGGCTTCCAGATACAATCCTGGAAGGATACTGGTCTCTTTTGGGTCTTATGTCACATCTATCAGCCCTGTGCAAAGTCTTCCAGTACACAAGAGCGTAACAAATGGCAGCAGACACCAACATTTAGGCAGCTGAGCTGAGCCTCTAGCAGCAGGTCACCTGCCTGGACTTTGTTGCCAGAAGACTAGGCCTCCACTGCCTGCACTGCCGTTTATATGCCTCCAGCCGGACCCTTTCTGCTAAACTCCTTTATCCAGAGTGGAACCTCATGCCCAGGGCTCGGTGCAGCTGCCAACATGCAGGCATCTAGGTGATCTGAGATACCCAAGAGTATCTACATGCTGCTGACAGATGTAGTACAGGGTCTGGTGAAGGCCTGAGCAATTCTGGAGCAGCAATAGGCTGCCAGACAGGGCACCCTGCAGTATATCTGCATAAGGGCAGCTGAAAGTAAGTTACTAACCTGTAAATTAGAAAAGATTTCTGTCCTAGTAGATTTGATTGTCTGGTATTTTCAGAAGAGATGCTGCTTAAAAAAAGGCATCTTTTAATGACCCACAGAATTTAATATATATATTCCTTATGTCTCATTTGCAGTGCATTGTTCATTTGCTCTTTTTGTTGTATGTTTCTTTCCTTTTTTTTTTTTTTTTTTTTTTTTAATAAATGTTGTAAGAGGTTCATCTCTCTGGTGCAAGCCCTCTTCCGAGTAAACAGTGCCGGAAATATGATTRATTCTTAAGGTGAACTCACAGCCCCCAGAAGAGGGAATAATCTGTTGATTGGTGTCAGGTAGGTCACAGGAGCAGATTACTGTAGAGTTTCCAAGTAGCTCATAAAGTAACCCATTGTTTTGGGCAGGTCCATATGGCTCTGAGTACTGAGGGAATTAAGAAAGGTTAAGAAAATCCCAGGAGACACAAGCTGAAAAAGATGCTTCAAAAGCAATCTTAGTTTCTCCTTTCCAGGGAAGGTGGTCTAGTATAGATCATATGGAGCAGTGCAAGATCTCATTCCTAAAGTGCGAGAAATCTCTTTTTATAAGCCAAAGTCTGTAGAGCTATTCAAAAATAGCTGTACCACAAGGACGAACAGATTTCCAGTTTTCTAAAATTTAGCACCTACAAAAATTCAGACACTTTGGGTTACATGAAAGAAAGAGATTTATAGTTCCTATTTTTTGGTGTTGCCTGCAGGACAATACAACATGCATAAATGTTAACTTTGATTGTATGACTGTAACTATGATTATAACTATGAGATGTAGTCAGAAGGGACAGAATATTAGATCATCAGGCTGGAAAGATTAATTTATTTTTTTAATCTATTCATGGGACCAATAGTAGTCTGTTTAGGCCAGCTCAATGGTTAGTTTAATCATGTAAGCACCAATAATAAATCCAGCATTAAAAAATACATTGTCTATACTGTCATAGTGTGTGTGTATTCTCTTTCTTTCTTTCTGTCAAAAACTAATAACATTAAAAAGAAAACAAAGAAACAACATCCCTTGACAACAGTGTCTATAATTGCCAATGCTTAAGTTTTTCATTCAAAAGAGTATGAAGAATCACTGTTTCTATTTTGTAGGAAGAAAATATTCTTCTCTTTCCCCAGTGATAATAGATCAGAGGACTGTAGAAAAAAAAATCATCCATTTATACTCCTTATTTTCTTCTTCACTCACACAGTGATTTGCTTCTACCATTCTGTCTGTGACAAAGAAAAATAAAAACATATATAGAAAAAATCTTTTATTTCATGGTTTACCGTGAAGACTTGTAAATTTTCTTATTTTGGAGAAAAATATAATCTTGTAAGATATTATTTTATAGCTTTGAAATAACGTTATATAACAGCTTTGAAAGAGGAATAAAAATAGTCTACACAATATATGAGGTATGTAAAACTTAGAAAAGAATGAGGAGATGAATTCTCCATTTTGAAGTCAGTTTTCTATAGTTACTGGCTTTAAAAGGCAGAAGTCACTTTGATCACTGCTCAACAATGAAATGAAGAAAATGAAAATCTTTAGTTATATTTTTTAGACTAAATTTCAATCTAGTGGGATATCTTTCAAATACCATAGATCATAATGTTGCTTTGATGATAAACTGAATTACATAGTTTATACGAGATTCATGTTTTCATAAGCAGAAGCAGCATACATGTGGCTACAATTTATGGTGAAATTCCTGAAACAACTGCTAAAATAATAGATCAATAATGAAGTTAGATTCCTGGTGACAGATACAAAATGAGGTCTTGACAAGAAACTTCAGAGTCTTTTTATTAAATCAGAGATTTCTTGCTGTTTTAACCACTAAATACAGCAGATAGAAATACTGTTTCAGTCTTAGGAGAAAACAGCAGAATTAAAGGTGATAAACATTGTGGCAGCTCTGAAATCTAAGAAATTAATGCAATCAAGTTCTTATAGCAGTAACAAGACAAGGAAAGCTGTCCATAAGACTGATAAYGTGATATAACAAAACCTCTAGCAAACTGAAAAGAGACAAAGATGTTTTCCTTTTTCTTTCTTTTTCTTTTCTTTTTTTTTTTAAAGGAAAATCAGGATTTACATATGCTGACAAGAAACAGAACAAATTCGATAGTTTCATTGTATCCAAGAACGACTCCTGGATGTTATTCACATAGTAAAAGCTAGGTACGCACATACAGGTCAGAGATTCAGCGGGTGACAGGGTTGTGGATGTCCACTACAGGCCATCTGATCACGAAGAGAAAGTTGATGAGGCCTTCTACAGACACCTGGAAGTAGCCTCAAGATCACAGGCCCTGGTTCTCATAGGGGACTTCAACCACCCTGACATCTGCTAGAGGGACTACACAGCAATGCACAAGCAGTCCAGGAGGCTCCTTCAATGCGTTGATGATAACTTCTTGTCACAAATGGTGGAGGAGCCTATGAGGAAGGGTGTCCTGCTGGACCTTGTGCTTAACATGGAGGTACTGGAGAGAGTCCAGCGTAGGGCTACAAAGATTATCAGAGTGCTGGAGCATCTGCCCTAGAAGGAACATCTGCGAGAGCTGGGCCTCTTCAGCCTGGGGAAGAGAAGACTGAGGGGGGATCTTATCAATGTGTACAAGTACGTGAATGGAGGGTGTCAAGGGGACATGGACAAACTCTTTTCAGTTGTTCCATGTGACAGGACAAGAGGCAATGGTCAGAAACTGAAGCACAGGAAGTTCTGCCTGACCATGAGGGGAAATTTCTTCCCTGTGGGAGTGACAGGTTGCCCAGAGAGGTTGTGGAGTCTCCTTCTCTGCAGATCTTCAAGGCCTGCCTGGCTGCAACCCTGTCTACCATGCTCTGGGTGACCCTGCTGAGCAGGAAGGTTAGACTAGGTGATCTCCAGAGGAACCTTTCAACCATAACTGTTCTGTGATTCTGTGCTCTTTGATTCAGTAAAGCAAAGCACTCTGCTTGCTGCATTCTTCCACTCTTTGGAAGTCCCCTAAGTGCATCTGTGGGAGAGGAGTTACCAGGAGAAGGGAGCTGTCCTGCAAAGGGAGTGCAGACTGATGGGGCAAGTCTTCAGGGAAAGAGATGGAGGAAGACACAGCCTCTCTGTAGATGAGGGGGTATATGTGCTGTGGGGTCTGTCCTAATATGGATGGGGTGTGTGCTTTGTGCACTTGAAACAAGGCAAGAGCAAGCTCAGTGGGGCTGGGACATTCTTCTGGGCAACGCCTTCCCCCTACCCTTTGCTCCTCACCCATGTGTAGAGCTCCTCTGGGTTATGCCCACCTGGAGGACGACTTTGCCTTTTGGTGTTGCAGGTGCCTTCAGAGGGAWGGACAGAGGACAAGGCATGCTGCCCCGGGGCAGAAGCTGCAAGATTCTGGCCCACGAGTGCCAAGGACTTGGAGCCCAGCTAGGGTGGCTGAGCGTGCCTGTGCTGCCTGCCCTGCAGAGGCACCTGCTAGGGCCCAGAGAGACAGCCCCTCGCTCTCTCGGGAAGTCTCTGTGCTGGTTCTGCCTGCCTTTTCCCGTGGGCTTGCCGGCCGGGAAGCAGGCAGCTCCCCTTGCTGGGATGCCTCGTCTTCTCACAGCCACATACCGTGCGCCAGCCACCTGAGAACTCCCAAAGGCTTGGCTACAGGACAGCGCAAAGCTCTTGTGATGGCTTCTGTGGCCTCTGAGTCTTTGCACTGCACCTGCTGCCTGGCTTGTCTCTTCAGGCCCATGTCTACCAGAAGGATAAAATGTTTGGCCTCCTACCAAGGGAAGCTGAAAGCCCYGCCGCAGAAGGGCTGCAGCTTCCCGCCAAGGGCCAGGGCCTTTTGCAACTTGCAACAGGAGCCCCTGCTTTGGCTTCCTTGTGGGGAGAGTGGCGTGCTCCGTGGGGCCGACGCAGGGCGCATCTGCTCTCCTTGCAGCCTGCCAGCACGCTCCTGCTCACGCTCGCGGCTSCTGTCAGGCCCRCTCCTCTCCTGCCCCTTTCCTCGCTGGCCTGGGAACAGCTACAGCTGGCAAACAGCCCACCGGCCCTGCCTGGGRGCTCCTTTCCCTGTCAACCTCTCCTGCACCTCCACCACCACCACCAGCAGCAGCAGCCCTTGGCAACTGCTCTCCCACCCGGCTGCTCCCTGCTGCTCCGGGGGCAGCCCCGCATTCCCGCACACAGACCCCTTTCTTCCCCAAATCTCCCCAGACGGCTCGGGCGACAGACAGAGCAGCGATGCCGCTGCTCCGCGCCTTCCCTGACGCCCCCGCGGCTCTGCCGCGGTGCTCGAGCGGAGCTGCCGTGCCTGCCCCAGGGCACAGAAGGAGCTGCAAAGCGCGCAGGGCCGGCGGGCCRCACACACACTCCCGGAGCCCTGCAATGGTGCTGCAGCAGAGAGCTTTATTGCCGTCAGGGCACACTGCCGTCCAGCCAAAGTGCCCCTGCTCCCGCTCCAGCCTCCCCGCAGCCCCGCGCCGGCACCGGGCCGCTAACCAGCGGCGCCTGCCGACGGGCCGCAGCACGCTGCCCGTCCCGGCAGGGCTCCCGCTGCGGCCGACGGGGCCACAGGGTGCTGCCACGGCTGCTTGCTTGCAGCCCTCCCTTTCTCCTCCCTCGCTTTCCTCTCCTTGCTTTTCTTCCTCGGTCTCTTTCCCTTTCCCCTGCCTCTTGCCTTTTTGCCTTCCATTTCTCACTTTCCCCCTTCTCCATTTGTCTCTTTCCTTTGCTCTCCTTTGCTTTTCTTTGATTCTCTTCCTTTCCTTTTCCCYYTTCCCTTTCTTGCTTTCTCTTCATTCTTTCCTTCCTTTCCTGTGGCCTTTCTCTCTCCGTTTTTTGCTTTCCCCTTTTCGCTTTCCCCGATGGCTTTCCTTTCTTCGCCTCCCTTTTGTCTCTTCCCTTTTCCCCTTCATTGCATTCCTTCCTCTTTTCACTCCTCTATTCCTTTCCCCTCTTTCTGTCTTTTCCTTTCTTCTCTCTTCTCTTTCTTTCCTTCTCTTGACTTTTCTTTTCTTTTTTCTTTTTTCAACATGGATTTCTTTCCCAGTGCTGACTTCCTTTTTTTTCCCCTCTCTCTCTCTCCTTTGCTTTCCCACTGGCTTCCTTCCTCTTTTTCTTTCTTTTCCTTTCCTTTCTTCTCCCATTCCCTTCGTCTTTCTTCCACTTTTTCACCAAGGAGTGCCGGGGGTGGCTCTTTCCAGCTGGCATCCACCACGGTTAATTGCAGGTTTTAGCCCTGTGACAAGGGCATAAGGCTGCTGCCAAGGGACTTCCCTGCCCTTCCTGCCTTTTCTTTCCTCTCCCCCTTTTCATTCTTCCTCTCTCTTTTTCTGTTCTCCCTTCTTTCTCTTGCCTTCTTCCCTTTTTCCTTGCTTTATTGCAGTCTTCTTTTTGCTCTGCCTTCTCTTTCCTCTTTCTTTGGCCTCTTGCCTTCTTCTCCACCTTGATTTCTCCTTCCCCTCTAGGCCCATTCGGCTTTCCTTTTCCCTTACTGGCCTTTTACTTCCCTTTTTTTACCTTCCCTCTTTTGCTTGCTTACTCCTTTCTTGCTTTCTTCACTTTCTTCTCTGCTCCTTTTCCATCCCCCCTTTTGCAAGCCTTTCTTTCCTCATTCCTTTTCCACTCCTTCGGTGTCTTTCCATTTGCCTTGTCTGTCTGCTTTGACTCTTTCTCCCTCTCTCTCCTCTTCTCTTTCCCTCTTGCCTTTTTCCATTTGCTCCTCTGGCTTTTCGGCCATTTCTCTTCTCCTCTAGTCTTCCGTCTTTACTTGCCTTTTCACTTTATGCCCCTCTTGCTTCCTCGCGTGTTTTTCTTCTGACTTCTTCCTCCCTCTGCCTTACGTTTCTGCTTTTCCTTTCCATTCCCCTTCCCTTTTCTCTTCCCTTGTGGTTTTCCTCCCTTGCTTTTCTTTCTTTCTCCCGGCGCTGTCTTTGCTYTGCCTCGCTTCCCTTCTCTCTTCACATYGCACAGCCCTCTCAGCCTTTCCTCCTTTTCTTTTCTTCCTCTGCCCGTTTCCTCTTTCCGTGCTTCCCTTTCCTTTTCCTCTCTTCTTTCACGGTTCCTTGGCCCTTTCGCCTCCGTTTTCCTTCGCTCTTGCTGCTGCCTTGGCTTTGGGGCCCCAGCCAGGCTGCCTGCGCTTGTTGCAAACAGCAAGACACAATGGTTCTTTCCCTCGCAGCTGCCCGGTCTCCTGGGCTCACCCAAGCTGCCTCGGCCTCCGCCTTCCCTGCCCTCCGCCTGCCCAGCTGCG
>NW_028186612.1:5803418-5918896 GCF_003343005.1 Rhea americana | reverse complement strand
CTTGATAAGACTGAGTACTGGAAGTGCAAATAAAACAGACCGTCTGTAAATTCCACGCAAGGAGTAAAGGGTTGGCTTTGGCAGCCAAGAACTGGAGGAAYAAAATGAAGACTCATGGGTRTGAGGAATAGAGACTTTTCCAGAATTTTCAGAAGAAATTTGGAAAGAYGCTGATGAAGGGGTACGCACCTGTTTGCAAGCACAGTGCTGGACTGGCAGCTGAAGCCATCTGAACTATGAGAGGAATTGCTGAGGCTTGATAAGTGGTAATTAGTAAAAAGAAAAGGTACAGATTAAATGAAAAATAGTCCAAACTGATTTAAAAAAGTAAAAATAATAAARAAGTAGTTGGTTAGATAGCAATTAAATAGAGATATTTTTTCTCTATTCTACTTCDTTTGTTTCTTCTGCGTTCCTCTGTGGGAGAAAGGATTCAGTTTTCCAACTCACTCCCAATTTCCTCATCCTCTTGCTAGCAGCTTGAGAAACGCAGCTCCTGTAGGGGAAGGGTGTTTCACCATTTGGATGTGAGGATGTGAGATGGGCTGGGATGTTCCCAGGGTTGCAGTGGAGACCRTGGCCTAGCCTTGGAGATTTAAGTCCTGCGTCTGGTGCCCTGAGTACTGTATGAAATAAGCTAGTGCCGAACCTGTGGGACAGAAGAGGCAGCGGAGGCAGCTTTCTGGAACAGAAGAAATCAAAGCTGTGGGGCTCTGGCACAGCAAGAGGYRGTTCCTGCCACTAAGAGTTCATATCCTTTTACTCAGCTTACACCAAAAGGCATCTTGCCTTGTCTGCGGCCTGCCACGTAATGCTATATGAACGATCCGTTTAATGTCCGAGCTTCATGGAATCGTAGAATCAGTAAGGTTGGAAGGGACCTCTGGAGATCATCTGGTCCAAGCTCCCTGCTCAGCGGGGTCAGCTAGAGCATGTTAGACAGGGTTGCATCCTGGCGGGCTTTGAATGTCTCCAGAGAAGGAGACTCCACCAGCTGTCTGGGCAACCTGTCCCAGGGCTCCGTCACTCTCTCAGTGAAGAAATTGCCCCTCACGTTCAGGCGGAACTTCCTGTGCTTCAATTTCTGCCCATTGCCTCTTGTCCTGTCACRYGGGACATCTGGAAAGAGTTTGTCCCCATCCCCCTGACACCCTCCCTTCAGGTGACTTATAGACATTGATAAGATCCCCTCTGAGTCTTCTCCTCCCCAGGCTGAAGAGGCCCAGCTCTCGCAGCCGTTCCTCATAGGGCAGGTGCTCGAGCCCTCGGATCATCTTTGTAGCCCTGTGCTGGACTCTCTCCWGTAGTTCCATGTCTCTCTCGGGTAGAGGGTCAGGATCACCTCCCTCGACCTGCTGGCAACACTCTTCCTAATGCACCCCAGGAGACCCTGGGCCTTCTTGGCCACAAGGGCACATTGCTGGCTCATGGTCAATCTGTCATCCACCAGCACTCCCAGGTCCTTCTCTGCAGAGCTTCTCTCCAGCAGGTCAGCCCCCAGCTCAAGGGTGCACGTTGAATTAATCTCTCTTTTCAGAGCCAGAAGTTGTGTTTACAAACAAGGACAAGGTGCAGAAGGAGGTGCAGGCATCCTTGAAAGAGGACGCCACGCTGAGCTGTGAGGTGGCCGAGGAGAAGACCCAAGTGAAATGGTACAAGGATGGGAAGCTGGTCACCTCGAGCAAGAAGTTCAAGGTTGAGTCGGAGGGCAAATTGCGGCGCCTGGTGGTGACTCAGGTGGAAGAGCGAGATGCTGGCGAGTACACGTGTGAGGCTGCCGGCCAGAAACTGCCCTTCAAGGTTAACGTCAGAGGTAAGACTGATACTCTTTGAAAATTTTGGTGGAGGAYAACAAAGTTTTATTTTACAAATAAATTTGTAATTGCTGAGGCTTGATAAGTGATTATCAGCGAAAAAAGGTATAGATTAACTGAAAAATAATCCAAACTGATTGAAAAGTAAAATTAACAAAAAAAGTAGTTGGTTAGATAGCAATTAAATAGAAATTTTTTTCTCTGTTCTGCTTCATTTGTTTCTTCTGCATCCATCTGTGGAGCCTCTAGTTACCACAACAAAGTTTTCCTCAGAAACATATTTTCTGGAATACACAGAAGTACTGGCTCATGGGCTTTTCTGTTGTAGTATTTCAATCTTGAAAAGAAATTCATTCAAAAATCCGTTTTGTGATAGATTTACACACCCCATTTTAAAAACTGCGAGGCTGGTATATGTTCTGTCATTTGCAATTTTGACAGCAGAGTTTATAGCGATGGATTCAGGACTCAGCATTTTTTTGTACTCATGCTATTGTATATTTGTGGTCCTAACCTTCTGAGATGCTTGTAATACTTCTGCTAGAGGCTAAATGCTCCTTTGTCCTGGAAGATTCCTAGCACTTGGTCTTTTAGAACTGGATTCGGAAGTTTCCCAAACTGTTTTAAACATGTGATGTTGAAAGGAGTGTTGAAGCTGCAGACATGCTTGAGTACTTTGCCAACCACAATCCTGTGCTGACTGACTGCTGTAGGGAAGTCATATTCCTTTGTCATTTTGACCATCGTATTTGTCACAGTGGAAGTGACCACGAAGAGCGTTCCCGAAGCTGATAGTAATGTATTGGGTTAGGATGTGTGAAGCAAGAGTTCACACAAGTGAACTAGGAGACCATCATTTCTGCTGTGACATGTTATAGTTGTGTCCTTGATAATTCACTGCAGGTCATAATTAAAAGATATTTGAGGGAGTGGTGACGTACAGGAAGGATATTCTGTGGAAGTTTCTGAAKTTGACATATTTGCATGCTTGCAATTGTGGGACTGGTATCAAGGACCCTTTGGTCCTTTTCATTCCTGGACTCTTACTTCACGAATTTCCCTGCTGCAGTTTGCTCACACAGAAGGGTAGATACTGCCCAGTGAAGACATTTGATTTTAACATAAGTGGTAACCTTGATGTTTTCCAGGCCTGTGCACACAGATGTGTAAGATGGCCTCATTTTAATTTGACCCCTCTGTGAATATTCCCTCTTTTTCCTGCGTTCAGAGCCGAAACCTGCGTTTATAAACCAGGAGAAGGTCCAGAAGGAGGTACACGCTGTCCTGACAGAAAACGCCACCCTCAGCTGTGAGGTAGCAGAGGACACAACTGAAGTGAAATGGTACAGGGATGGAAAGCTGCTCATTTCCTCTAGAAAATTCAAAATAGAGACTCTGGGCAAAACCCGTCAGCTGCTTATAGAGCAGCTGGAGAAGAAAGATGCTGGAGAATAYGTCTGTGAGGCCGCAGGCCAGAAGCTGGCCTTCAGGATTGAGCTTACTGGTGAGTTTTCAATCTGGGGGCGCGATGCAGCTTTGCTGGGTGGCTAAGATGAATGATGGCTGTTCTGTACCTAGTGACCACGGTGCAGCTACAGTCTCTCGGAGCAACGTCAGTGAATCGTATTGCACATTAATTTGCCCTTTTGAATTTAGCAGTGTTGATGAGAAGAAACTGGTTGAAGACTTTTTGACTAAAGCAATGCTATATAGTTCTTTATTGTCTCCTTTACACACCTTATAATGTAACCTTTTCCAGTGAGGGGTAGCTGAAAATGAGCTGGAAGTGGGAAGTTTTAAAGCACAGAAATAGAGCTGTGGAGAAGGGACACTAAGAAAAATGAGATGGCCACTCTGAGTGTCAAAGAACTGCCCCGTTCTGGGGCAAAGCATTGTACAAGATGGAAAAGAATGGGAGTAAAGCAAACAGAGCAGAAAAGAGGCTGTAAATTCAGGATTAGCATATTAATAATTCTTCTTAATTAGATCTAGAGCCATAAATGTGAGAGAAGAAAGAATTATATAGGTAATTTTACCATGAAGAAACAAGCATTTTATGAGTGGCAGGTAAAATGTGTATTTGCATTTCTTTTTTTTTTTTRCTCTTCTTATAAGCAGAAGCTCTGAGTTACCTGACAGATTATTTTCTTTCTTCTTACTCAGCAAAAGATTATACTAGTCACAAATATTCATTTGTATTTCCTGGCTTATTACAGATTATGCAGTGAATTGGAACCCTATCGTGAGAAGACAGTAACTGAAAATTGCTGGGTTAAGGACCTGGAAATGAAGCTAATAGTTTGTCTTTTTTAATGCGCTTCCTAGAACCAGAGGCCAAATTTGAAAAGAAGGTTGTCCAGAAAGAGCCCCTCATTGTTCAAGAATATGAAAATATCACTCTGACTACTTCAGTAACGCCTGAAACTGCTTCAGTCAAGTGGCTGAAGGACGGAATGGAAATTAAGGCGAGCAAGAAGTATGAAATTAAGAGCGAGGGGGCTTCCCGAACCCTGACGGTGAACCTGGCTGAGAGCTCGGACACTGCTGTGTACACCTGCTGCACAAAGAGTGACAAGCAGGAATTCAAAGTGGAGGTGAAAGGTGAGCAGGCAGCAGCCCCCACGTCACATCCCTGCCTAACAGCTCYGTTTCCCCCGTGGGATGGAGATGAGAGTCCAGACTCCCTCTAAAACTATTCCAAACTCAAGACTTGAATTGCTGTGGTTCTCCTGCCATGGGCTAGCAAAGCTCCTCCTCCCCTCAAAGACCCAGTGTATGTTGTTTGCTGGGCTTTCGCTCAAGGGAACARGAAGGCCTCCAGTGGGTGTTTTTCCTGGTGTTTGCTTTCCACAGTCAACACACCGTTCCCATCACCTCCTAGCMTAGTGTCTGGGGAGTGGGCAGAGGCTTAGCTTTTCCCCACTCTGCCCACTGATACGACAAAGCTGATGAGGAAGATGTAGAGGGTTATAGTGTGAGGATGAGGTTTGTGAGTTAGTGCTGTGGGAGAAGCAGGGCCTGAACTGTCTCCTCTGTTCCTGGGACAGTGCACATGGATGATGCTCCTACATCAAGACTAAGACTATAAATTGACTGTCTTATCAGAAGGATGGAGTACAGCTGATCCTCAGACAGAGATGAGAGGGTTGATGTCCAGGACCAAGGGGCTAATTCAGCTCCTTTGGCCCACTACTGTAGTATCTGCCCCCAGGGAATAACTCCATATCATAAATCCACATCATAAATCTGACCAAAGGAAGAAAGGTGTTGTACAGTGCAATGGCAGGGAGACACACAGGATAGACTTCATCTCCTTTCTCCTCAGACATCCACACTGAAGATTTCTAAAGCTGAGGTGCACCCTCTCAGTTCCCTTTGGAGTAAGTGGAGAGGAACTGTTGCTAGTAGGTCAGAATTCATCTGACCTATTGAAACATCTGCTTCAGGATGAGATGAATCACACTCTGGATTCATTTAACTCCACTGTCTGTGTCCTCATGAACAGAAGAAACAAAGTTAGATGGGGCTTATGGCTGTACAGATTTTTATATCTAGTCAGGCAAATCAAGCTCTCCTGTGAAAGAACAGATGATCTCTCTTGGTGAAGGATTAGAAAGAAAGGAAGGCAAAACCAAAGCTTGTTTAAGGCACTGTTATTGCTTTACAGAATAGTATTAATAAAAGCAAAATTCTGTGGCAGAGGAATCTCCCTAAGTTTCCACATCTCTGGTTTGTCTGTCTCCTCTGATCCCCAAATGTGTTTTTTTTTTAGAAAAAAAAAAAAAAAAAAAAAAAAAGCCAGAGCAGATTTCTCATTTTTTCCCCTTTTCATCATTTTTCCTCCTTCTGCATCTCAGAAATCCCACTGACATTTTCAAAAAAACTGGAACCTATTCACACCGAGATTGGAGACAATGTCTCTTTGACCTGCGATGTGAGCCATACCAAAGGGAAGGTGGTATGGTACAAGAATGGAGTTGAGATCAAGCCCAGCAAGCACTTCCAGATTATTGAAGAGGGGGTAAAACGAACCCTGACAATAATGGGAATCCGGGCAGAGGATGAGGGAGAATATTCCTGTGAGTCCAGAGATGACAAGAGCAGTGTTATGGTCACCCCCAAAGGTATGTCTCTAAAACTGAATAGTAAAAATCTGAAGGGATCCCTGTCTGTCTTCCTCAACCATTACGGCCCTGCAAAGTTCAGTTTGTTCATGTGTTTGTGCTGTCTCCTATCATGAGCAATGAAGTATGAAACTTGGCTTTCTCTTTGAATGTCAGTGGAACCTCTATTTTTGATGGTTTGGATGATTTTGAGACCTTTTGAGAGCTCAGGTCTCTTGTACGTGGACAAAATGACCTTGATATTGCATCTGAGGCTGAAATTAAGAATCTTAAATTTAAGCCAGGATTTTTTTTTCTGTGTTTGCCTCTTTCTTTTGGTACCTTTATATGTAAAACTTAGGTCAGATATAGAAAAAGTGGTGACCCATTATTGTGATCACTTACTGTAAATGATATAAATTGATCCTTTTGATAAAATCATTGAATCTGCCTGCTCTTTGAAGATATTCACACCATGTCTCAAAGACATGCTCCTAAGTGTTTTCTTCCTCTCCCTCAGCGCCCAGAGTGGTGAAATTCATTACAAGTCTCAACAGTGTAGTCTCTGAGGAAGGAAAAGAGGCTGTGTTCAAGTGTACCGTCTCTCCCAGCGATGCCGTGGTTACATGGCACAGGAATGGTGTGAAGATTGAAGCCAGCAAGAAGTATGTGATCTCGCAGAAGGACAGCAACCACAGCCTCACAATCACTGATCTGACAGTGGAAGACGCAGCTGAGATCTCTGCCAATGCTGAGGGTGTAGAAAGCAGTGCCAACCTCAAGGTCCGAGGTAAGAGACAAAAATGTCCCTTTGACACATGATCACTCATGCTAAGATCTCTGCTTTATGTGGCCTTCTCCTTGACGGATTATATTAGTAGTAGGGGATTGATGCTTTCAGTTTGTTAAATAAAGATGCCCAGAATGCATGAGTCACTATTTTAATTCCTGTCAGAATTTTCTGGCTCCTCCACATTTTTGCTAATATCTTTCTCCTTTGGCAGAGGCCCCAGTCTCATTCAAGAAGAAACTGGAACCCAGAACAGTAGAAGAGAGGGACACAGTGACCCTGGAGGTTGAGCTGACCAAGCCTGCAGAGGTGAAATGGATGAGGAACAAAATTGTGTTGAAGCCCAGCGAAAAAATCGAGATCAAAGCTGAGGGAACGAAGCATATCCTCGTGGTTAAGAACATCTCCTTTGCAGAAAGGGGCTTCTACTGCTGTGAGAGTCCTGATGACAAGACCCAAGCCAAGATCAATGTGGAAAGTAAGTTGAATGGTCTCCCATGCTGTAAGTCCCCTGGATAGGGTTTGTAGATGGATTCTAGTCTCTTCCATRACAATTACCAATCAAATGACTTGAGTGAAGGTAGAGGCAAAGGCAGTACAAAAGGCACAACTGGCTGTTTGTTGTTGCCTCCATATCATTCTGCCAGCTTTCAGTCATGCTGTTGACCATTAAGCCTCCTAGYTCAGTTCTTCTCCCTCCTCTGAAATTTCTCCCTCCCTGGTTGACTCTGTTTTCTCCATCTTACAGCTTTTAGCAAGCTACTCCCTGTTCAGCCATCTGTTGCCCTAATTCTTCTCTGTAAAGCACCTCTTTCAGAATGTCTCTTTATATTCAATCAGCATTAGAAAAACTACAAGAGCAAATCTTCTATCTGTGACTTCTGCCCTTTCAAGTAAACTAATGGTCTSTTGGCTGTAGCTCTGTACTTCTGTCCTCTTTCCTACATCCTTTTGTCATGATTGTTACAGGATAAATGAAGATAGGATTTAAGCACTTAAGGGCTCTCTAATTTTGCCTTTAAAGCCCCTGCCACCARTTGGTGCTGTATAAGTCATTGGTGCTGTATAAATCATAAATAATAGGTAAGAAAGGACTTGATAATTCAAGTACGTAAAAGGCTGTGGTAAAGTGGAAGGGAACAATCTGTTCTCCTTGCCGAAATAATGATGGGAAATAATGGGCTTCAATTGCAATGAGAGAGATCCRGGTTATACAATAAAAAAGCTTTCTAATGGTTGGATGAGTGAATAGAATCATCTGAATAGGTTTTGGAGCTTCCATGATGGGTTTAAGAAAAGGTTAGTGAAATATCTGTCTGGAAGTACATAAAGAGCTGAGCACATCGTAGAGCAGGGGAGAAGGGCTAGATGATCTTTCTAGGTCTTTCCCGCCGTATGATTTTGTGATTTTTTTTTGATGGTGTGAATACATACTGATATGATGCATTGGTTCAGATCTTTGTTTTAGATTTTTTTCAGTACATAGAGTTTAAGGCAAGGTTAAAATAGATTAAGTTTTGAGTAATTGTGACTTTGCACTAAAATAATGCGGAAACTTTGGATCTGAGTGATTCAGCATCTTCTTTTTGTTGTTTTGGATTTGGTTAGACCYGGGTGAACAAGAATTTGAACCCAGGAAAATATAAACTTCTGCAAAGTAATCAAACTTGTAACTCATCTCTAATCTTCTTAGCTCTCGAATAGCCTTATGGTTCTCCTCTATAAGATTTCTTACACATATTTACTGCTTAATTTTAACTCCTACTGCAGGTCTTAGTGCATATCACTAACAACAACATGAGGAAAACCCAAACCAGTGCCTCTTGCTACCTCTCTGTTTCTTTTCGCTTTCTGACTGGAAAGGCCTAAGCTTGCAAATAGGTTGGACATGGTGAAATAATTTGTAAGAGTCTCTCATGGGTTGGAATCTGTCATTGTCCTTTGCTTCCTGACTCTGTGCAGCTGCATGTGCCTTATAGCTCAAAGCTAGTTTTCCTCAAGGACAGCTGCAATTTCCTGTCATTCCTCAAGTTAATCSACTTTAGTCTTGCTGCTACTGCAGATGATGACAAACTGCCCAATACAGAGCAGGATCTGTCTAACTGCTTTCATGCTGTTAAGACAGTTTCATCTTCAAAATCTTCCTGGCTGATAGCTGTCAAAAACCTCTGCTTTAGCATCTCAAAATGGGGTAGTTACCAGTTCTAGTGGCAGTTGCTCACCTTTTCTCCAAAGTAACTCTGGAAACAAAAAAACAAAAAACAAACAAACAAAAAAAAGAAACAAAAAACAGGCATTAGCAGTAACTAGCAGCTGGTAGATTGGGCTTGGAATCMTGCAGTCTAAAGATAGTACATCACTTCCAGCTCCTTTGATAGCCAACAGAGAGAAAAAAGGACCTACAGAGAGTGTTTTAAATCTTAGATGCACTAAATTACCTTCTGGAGTGTCTTTCTCTACTGACTGTTGAGGAACCGTGGGGGACTGAGATCCTGGTTTAGAACTAGATTTAGGTTTAYTGTTTCTGTTAAATGAGATGAAGTGGGATTGTAGAGGGTAGAGAAGTGTAGCACTTCCATGTCCACGATGTGTTACTCCCTCCTCTTTCACGTGTTGCACCCCAAAGCATTTTTTTCAGACTGGGCAATACCAGTTTCCTTCCAGCAAGGTGTTCACCACTGGTTGTAGCTTCAGTTACTCCTGTTTGTAGGCACTGGCTGTTGCTGTAGCCAAGTGTAAAAAGGAAAATGATGAAGCAGTGTTTATACAGGAAGGAATTGGTTAATCCTGATTGCGAACAAGTGTTCTACACTGTTTTGGATAAGGTGAGTCATGTAAGCATAAATGTGTATCTGAGTGGTTTAGAAACTTCCCACTCTGAGGGCAGGAGGGAAATTCGGTACCAGATCATTCTGGATCCTGCATTTCCCAGACTTTCTRTCACTTGTGCTTAGTGTCACTATAAAAGGTAGCTCTGCTGATGGACTGAGATTGTTTTGCACAGTGACTGAAACTCAAGATGATCTGAGATGAACTGTGAACACCTCATTGCAGCAGGGAGTATTTCTGTATAATTAATTTTACGTCTGGGACAARTAAGTCCATTGTAATGGTCAACCTTTAAAGAGATTTATTTTTGTGGGCACAACAGGAAGGGTGGCAGTATACAAGAGTATCATTAGAAAGTATTTATTTTATATCCAGATTCTACAGAGCTCTTGCTCTGCTTTACAGCAGAAGCAAAACTGTAAAAAGTATGAGTTTAAAATTATGTTCTATTTTTTGACATTTAAGCGCATGCCCTATTTTTTTTAGATGAATGCGTAAGAGCTTGTATTGAGGTCAGCAGAAGCTTTTTAAATGCTCACGATCTGGGGAACTGGGCTACTGTTACTCAGTGCTCAGCTTCAGACTGAGAAGTCTGATTTTAGAGGACCTTTTTTTAAACACCAGACTGGATTGATTCTRTTAGTCTTGAGCCTGCTTGCAGTGCAAGGTAAACAAGGAATAATTATGTGAAATTGTGTTGATTTACTCCAGTACAAAAGATGCTCAATCAAAAGATAAAGATCTATCCTGATTTGAGGMTGTCAGGAGATCTTAAAAACAACTGAGTTGATCAAACTAACAGTCTATCTATCTGAATAACTTATTTTCATAYGTGACAAGGAGGAGATGTTTGAGGAAGACTTAGATATGTGAGTCATGGATAAAACGATCCTTATTCTGATATACCTATAGACATTCAGCAGGGAAAAGCATAATTAGGTCAGTTAATTATAGAAGAAATTATACTGAGAAGATAAGTATGAAATTTCAAATCTCTTGACATGAAATACTATGTCTATTAAATCTAATTAAAATTCGATCATTCCCCAACTGTCTGCTACTTTGTGAAGGAAAGACCTTTTCCAAAACGTGGTTTTTTTTGTTTTGTTTTTTGTTTTTTTTTCCAGTCCTTTATACAGTACAAGCTGAGGCTATGCCTAGGTGGTAACTTACTGAGTTAGGAGTTGTTGTGCTGTTTATTTAGTTGATGTTTTTGAAAATCCCTTTCCCTTCCTKTCCAGAATAACTGCAGTTTGATCCTCAGCCCATTCACTGTTTGAAAGGTTGGAATATCTATTAACTGAGATGAAAGGTTAGACTCTAACAGGTACACTGTGTTTAGTTTGGTGAGCAAGGTAACCAGGAAGGGTTAGGGACTGGTTGCTAAATCAGATGAGAAATTGGGGATGGATGCAACTTCAAAGGGCAAAGCCAGGAGAGTTGGTGTCTTAGGTCGRGAAGCAAAGATCAAACTCTTTCCTGCATTTGTCAGGTTCAAAACATGTTCTTGGGGCAAATTTGTGCTTAAGCAGTTGGGAAGGGACTGTGCAAGGGGAGCCAGTGTGGTTTCCTTGAGAGAGGAGTTGGCGAGGATCCTGCAGAGGATGCATATGCTCCTCTGCAAATGTGCTGTGAGCGGGAATGGAGCAAGAAGGGCGGATGGGAAAGGCCCAAGGAGTTGGCATTGCATCAAGCTTGTGGCCTTCTTCCTGAGGCGAGCAATACTGTGCCGCAGTGGCATTTCAGGGCTTCCATCTGTCATCATAGATTCAGTGGTCCCCAGAGACGTTCACAGGCCTGAAAGGTCTCCAGTGTGGCTGGGAGCTAGCCATAGTCTGGGAGTGAGAAAATTTCTGTGATTGCTCTCAAGAGGCCACTTTCATGCAGGTCCCCTGTTTTGAAGGCTAAAATAGCTTATAAGCGTAGACTAGAGTTGTTCCAAGCCAGGTGACCTCAATGCCTAGAAATGTTTCTGGGTACAATTCAGTCATTAATAAAGGCATAGCTTAAATATACCACTGCCATTGAGCCTCTGGAGGAATAGTCCATACCCCACTGCCCACCAGGTACCACAGAGACAAGTGCCAGAGGAGGGTTTGGGCCTCGGAGATGGAGCTTGGTCCAGACCAAAACCACACAACACAGCACTCRGCTGACCTCCTGATCGTGACTGTGTTCAGATCCAGGCCTGAACGGTTTGTCTGTGGATTACCTCTGCTAAACATGTATGAGGAAGGTTGGACTATTCCTAGGGGACCCATGGAGATTTTAAAGTTTTCATATTTTGTGGCTTTGTAGGAATTAAAAAAAAAAAGTCTTCTTAAGTGGCAACTTAATTTTTATCAAGGGTGAATCAAGCATAAATACTAAATGTGTTTCACTAGCTGATAGGACACTAATTTATTTACTAGGAACAGGTGAAATCCACCTAAAACTCAGCTACTTTATCCCTCACTAAAGCTCTTTCCTCCCCCTGCTGCTTCCTTCCCCTCCCTCCCTCATTTTATCCTACATGAAGAGCTGAACAATATTGTTCATTCCTTTGTGCTTCTCTGTTAATCTCTRTCAATGGTCTTTCTCTTGATTCATGCCTCAACAGTAAATGTGATCAGCAACTTTCCTCTCTTTGTATAGCACAGGGAACCTGATCCCAATATAAAAATAATATAGGGTTATATGTTAACTTAAATAAAGGCTTAGCTTCCTTTAGAGTGTTTCATCCTGATAGTTATTGGTGACYCCCTCACCCAGCACAGGAATGTCTCTGCTCCTGTGTGTGCATGTACAACTTCAAACCTTATTTCTAGCATTGCCAGTAAGTGAGTGGAGTTGAACTGGACAGAGAAAGAGCCCTGCTCTGTTTGATTGGCCTCTTTGTCCCAGCTGATAGCACTGATTTGAGAATAGCAACCATGATAGCAATATGGTCAGRTTTTCTTCTTTGCGAAAGTTGTTTTTTAATTGGGAGATACTGGACCTTTGTGAGGAATGGGGGAAGCATCTATTTTGAGGACTTTTGACAGTCTCTGGATTATTTCACAGCAAGTAAGGAGAGAATTASCCCAGCCTTCACTATGATATCTCCAACTTGTCTATGTTGTTTTTCAGTGAGGAAGATCAAGCTGGTGAAAGGTCTTCAGCCCATCAAAGTCTGTGAGAAAGGGACYGTCACCTTTGTGGTGGAGGTGTCACATGAGGATGTGGAAGGAATCTGGCAGAAAGATGGTGTTCGACTGAAGCCTTCCCCAAATGTCCATGTTGATGTCATGGGGAAGAAACATTCRCTGACTCTCTCTTCTGTGAACCTCGAAGACGCAGGGCTCATCTCTTTCAAGGCCGATGGCATTCATTCATCAGGGAGACTTGAYGTGACAGGTGTGCAGACTCCAAAGACTCAGGCTCTGATTGACGTGGGACGTGGGTCATTAGCCACAGTGGGATCCCTTTGGACATGTTTGCAATGATGAGTAACTGTGAGATTTTTTGAAGCTATGCACATCAGTGTGTTCTGCCACAGAACCACATTTCCCATTGTGCATTGTACCTGTTGTTGTTTGTAATCTATTACCTGTTACGAAACCCTGAAAACTTTTTCAGTACTCAACGAATTTTTTAAAAGAAGGAAAGATACAGGTCTTGTCTTGYACGAAGAAGCTGCTCTAGCTGTGCTTTATTCAAGTGCCTTTTGAGGCCTCACCTTTCCATTGACAACTACCATAACCGTACAGATGTGGAGTGAGTAGTGTTGCTGTTCCATCCATGTGTGTACAATGTAGATGTCAGGAAAACTGTACAGTKCAAATGATAACCTTTTGGTTGTCTGTTCCTGTCCCAGACAGTGAGCTCTCAAGAGGGTAACAGACTTTCTTAGCAATTGCACATGCATTGGYCCATCATCAGTAATGTATCCGTCTGGTATTAACAAGGTGGTTGTAATATACCTGTCAACAGCACAACCAATGATAATGTACTCAAAACAACAGGATTTTGTTTTTCACTTACAAGTCACATTAAGCATGTAAGCTGGGCTATTACTGCCTGTGCCAGATACTTCTAGCAAACCTAATTCCCCATTAACTGGACTTCCTTTTCTTTTTGCAGAATTGCCTGTGAGAATCAGCAAGCCTTTGTCAAACATCAGTGTAACTCAGAAGGACAAGGTCACATTTGAGTGTGAGCTGTCCAGGCCCAATGTGGATGTTAAGTGGTTCAAGGTATAGCACTTAATGGACAGTGACATTTTCACTTCTAATGTCCCTGGAAGTAAATGGGAGCCTTTTATTTCACTTCCAAGAGACTTGGAGCTGAGCCTTTGCTATCCARCTCTTCGTGTGGCTCCTTATATTTGTTTACTTGCTCAGTTCATCTCTCTGTGGGTTCTTTATTTAGTAGATCATTTTGAGTGCATTTATCAGGTTAAGAGTTAARCTCCTCCTGAATTTATAGGGAACTCCTGAACAGAGTTGCACAGAATGTGAGCACAGCTGTCAACAGAAGCACGGCTACTTCACACATAGCARTTCTCACACTGGATTTCTAGCCAAGTTGGGAACTGCAGTTTAGGTGAAACCTCRATTCCTTTTGCGCCTGACAGTCTGGAGATGAGCTCAGGCTTTACGTGTACCTTYCTTGTAGCTCAGCTGGTTCTTCGTTCAAGTGGAGATAGTAGTATTTCTTCAAAATGATGTCTTAAGGGGCTAATGGCCAATCCTGTACAGTGCCCTGAGCTTCAGATCAACCAGTAATTTATGCATGTTCTCCAGCCATTCATGGTTCTTGAAAAATKTACACCATGCTTAAATTTTGGCATATGCTGAAGTTCCGTTGAGCACAATCCCACTACGTTCCTTGAGACAAGTGAATTAAGCAAAGACCTGAATGCTTACTTTGCTCAACRCAGATGTAGAATAGTTGATGGTGATCTGGTTTGACCTTTTCTCTTCTAGGATGGGAAGCAGCTTCAGCAAAGTAAAAACTTCGGGATTATTTCCCAGGGAACTAAGAGAAGCCTTATTATTCCCAAGTGTGAATATGAAGACCAAGGAACCTATGTGTGTGAAGCAGGTGACGACAAGACATCAGCTATCCTGACAGTTCATGGTATGTTTGACTGAATGAGGAAATGACCCCTAATGCAATATTCGACTTCACAGCAAGAAATGCTTCRTGGGCAGTTTGTGCATTTCTCTGTTACTCGTTCTGAGTGACTTTCTCTTCCTGCTGATTAAATATTGACAGAACTGTCCTGTGATTGTTTTATCCCTGGATGAGTAATTTTGGAAGAGATACTAACACAGTTTTACCTTTGCCATAAGTGTTTTCTGCTCTCTGGTTTTAACATACTTCTACACTGACAAGTGAACAAATA
This sequence comes from Rhea americana, assembly GCF_003343005.1. NCBI lineage: Eukaryota > Metazoa > Chordata > Aves > Rheiformes > Rheidae > Rhea > Rhea americana. The sequence goes on along the minus strand of NW_028186612.1, from coordinate 5,903,992 downwards.
CCAGACAGCCTGGCACAAARCAGGGATCCAAGGGCTCGCATGCACACAGTTTGATTTAGCCTCTGCCACTGTCACACCTGAGTAGGAACTGGACAAGTTCTGGATATGATCTCAAGATCTGCCCTRCTTTTTATGTTGTAAATGCTAAGGTGGAGTAGGAAAGCGTCACGATTTCTCACTGCATCTCTGCTTTATGCTCAAGACACTCTTCCCCTCTGTGTACTGTGCTGTGCAACAGTTTAGGCACCAGATGGATTTTCTCACCAGCCTTTAAAGCACCAGAGGCAAGCCAGTGCTGAAGGCCAGTTGCTGAGTGGATAGGTCTGATGTTCCCTGGCAGATGTTAGCTTCCAGGGAGATGTCTGAGAGTACAGACTGGCTCACTCTTATTCCTTACTAGATACTGTCCTCCTGTGGCCACTTGGATACAGCATTAGCAGTACTGAATGTCCTGTCCTGTTCCATCGCTCTGCTAAACTCCCTTTTTCTCCCTGCCTTTGTGTTTGGGTGGGTTGCTGTTTGAATGCTGTCTAGTTTACATCCTGTTGTTAATACACGTTTTATGAGGGTCTTGCAAAAGGGTCTTCTGATTACAAAGTTAACCATGATAACAAGAACCTTTTCCTTTCCTTTCTGCCCTTGTGAGGGCTAGAGAGTAGCATAGCTGGAAAAAGTTCATTCACCAGAATATTTTTGATGGCTTCTCAAAGCCATTGCAGCTAGACAAAACCTCAAAGTAAGTGCACTGGAATACCTCAAGCTTCTTTAAGCCCTAGTTATCTGCCACTTTCTCCCCAGTGAAAAGTACATTTGCTGTTTTTAAGAAGGTAGCAGAAAAGCAGCTTCAACCATCAGCCCAGCAACCAGTTCCCAACAGTGGCCTATAGTAGACACCTARGAGAAAGCATAAAGTTTATAGTAACACTAGAAGTTGGAGGTTTGTGTTTAGTTTTCCGTAATGATTATCTTCCATGAATRTGTTTAATTTCTTTTAAAACCCGTATGAGTTTTGGCTTCCACAAAATCCTGTTGCAGTGAACTCCACTGTAGCTGRTAACGCTACCTGTAGATTCAAGGGTAAAACGTATTTACTGTGTTGGAGAGGGAAACCATCCAGGAAGGGGAGTTGGTTTTGAATAAAACACAAGTYGTTATCCCATTTTTCCAAGCAAGTATGCAGAAGTTAAACATGCTGCACTCAGTTGTGGACACACACTAATAAATATTTGTTGCTATTTCGCAGCCCGAGATATCAAGATTATTAAACCGCTGGAAGACGTGGAAGTGAATGAATATGAGAGTGCCTCTTTTGTCTGTGAGATTTCACATGATGAGGTCCAAACCCAGTGGTACAAAGATGACAACAAGCTGAAGGCTGCTGACAATATTAAAATGCGTCAAGATGGTAGGGTGTCGAAGGGAAATGTCATTTTTGAGTGGAGGAGGTTGGGAGGGGGATGCTGGAAAACACAGAAAAAAGGAGCATTTGGTATTGGATACTAAGCACAAAGGTCTGACCTTCAAAATCCAGTTAAGAAGGTCCAGCAGAGAGTTGTCCTATGTTTTAGGGCTGCAGCTAAGCTGGGACTCTGACACAGTAGGAGCTTTAATGAAGGGAAATCTGACATAATCCCACTGTCCCTGGTTGCGAATGGAAGGCAGGGAATTGATGCAATTAGCTCCTAAGCAGGGGRTGAGCAGTTACCTAGGATTGGGCTTTGGAGACAGTTAAGTCTACTCTTCTTCCATCTGATGGCCTGTAAAASCCTGCAGAAGGTGGACAGATTTTCCTGAGAGAATAAAAAGAATAATTAGTGTGTGCATAAGAAAAGAAAAATGCTCCTGGTCAGTCAGTTCGATCTCTGTAAGGCACCGGGAATTTGTATCTGGGAGGGATCGCTCTGTTTTAAGTACTTCTCGGATGGTGGGAGCCRTGTTCAGTCCGTCCTTGGCGGAGCTGAGGGTCGGCTACTCTCCGACGTGCAGCTGTGGGCTTAGAGGAACGGTCAGCCTTGCCGCCGTGCGAACGGTGGCGATGCCCTGAAACCAGATGGGCAGCGCTCCGCCTCGCAGCGGGCCGCAGAGRGTGAGGTTGTTTTCTTGGAGGAGGATACACGTGGTTGTGTCTCTGTTCTCAGGAAGGACCTACTCGCTGACTTACTTGCGTGTCCAAGTTGAGGACGCCGCGGAGATCAAATTTGTAGCAGAAAAGGCCGAATCTCGTGCCCACCTTACGGTAAAAGGTAATTGCACTTTTGACGACAACAGTGCTTAAATTGTCTCTTGTTAGAAACTAAGCAATTTCCCTCACTTTTAATGGAAGGAAAATTGAATACCGTCTAGAGCTTTCAGAGAAAGAAAAASTCTTACCTCACTGTTGGGAATTTCCTTTGACTAAATAACACAGAATTTATTTTATCAAGAAGGAGATGGTRTTTTTCTACCTTTAGATATTAAGAGTCATATTTAAACTCTGAGGGAAAACACTGTCATTTGAATTTCTCTCGCATTCTCTCTTTTTTTATATTTAAATAAAATAGCATTTTTCATGTTTTACTTGGATAGCACGATAAAAAGAGAGAGAACAAACACTTTTAAATTAATACCCYGAAGAATTGCTCAGGGAATTGGAGATCAGCCACTGGCTTTGCTGCAGCACCGCCTTGTAATGTTGGATAAATTGTTTAGTACCTCTGCAGTTCAGCCCTCCAAAAGGTAAAACAGAGATAACAAGACTTCCTTTCCTGAGCTCTTTACTTCCTGTGTGTTAGTTCAGTGCTTGATATAGCGGGGATTCCTGCCATCATCCAAATAACTGATCAGAAAAGAAATACTGCTAATGAGTTTCCAGTTGGCAGCCTTCCGTACAACTGCACTGATTATTGCATATTTTTTAACTCCTTTTAGAGCTGCCTGTAAAAATTGTGAAGCCTTTGCGAGATAAGATTGCTCTTGAAAAGCACCGTGGATTCCTAGAATGCCAAGTGTCTCGTGCAAGTGCTGAAGTTAGATGGTATAAGAAGGATGTTGAAATTCACCCTAGTGACAAGTATGAAATTGTGAGCGATGGTGTCTATCGYAAACTCATCATCAATGATGCAGATTATGAAGATGAGGACACGTACACTTGTGATGCCTTTGACGACAAAAGCAGTGCTCATTTCTTTGTTGAAGGTAGTAAACCMTTTTTTTTCCTTCAGGATACATTGGAGGAAAAATTAACTAGTCCAGAAACCCTTTATCACTTTATCTAAAACATATTTTAATTAAGTGGTGTTCTTTTTCTTAAGTCTATTGGTATTGCTTCCYTTTAAAATTAGCAGGAACATCCTGAAAAATGAATATATAGTACCTAAGAAAAGTGATGAAATTGCTGTTCCAGAGAACTTTACCAGATGTACTGGGGAAAGTTTGTTGTTCAGAGAATTGTTGCTGTAGGTAACAAATTAATTCCTGGYTATCAACATCTGTATTTCAGTGAACTTTCTATTCCATCTTCTAATGCCTCGTGTTTGGTATCAGGATAAGAAGGTGACATTCTGGTTTACAAACAGGACAGAGAATCAGGAGATCTAGATTCTCTGATGCTGTGTCATAGTCTTACAGTCTAATCTGTGACTGGCTATATATATTTCTCTATCTAAAAGGGGATGTTTTAAGGCTTGCTGAGGTAATAAGTGCAGTACTCAAGTGCAGTAAAAATGATACAAGTGTGCAGGGTGATCATTAAAAAGTCCTATGAAGTCTCCTAAATCCCCCTTTTCTCTTGTTCCCTCCTTCATCCAGAGCAATCCATTAGTATTGTAAAGGAGTTGTGTGACGAGGATGTGACTGAGCCTGAAGAAGCCAGATTTGAATGTGAGATATCTATTCCATCTGTGAAACCCCCGAAATGGTCTCTACGTGGAGAAGTCTTGCAGGCTGRCAGAAACATTATCATGCAACAAGAAGGCACCATCCACCGCCTGATCCTGCTGAAAACCTGTGTTGATATGACAGGCACCGTTCAGTTCTCAATTGGCAAATCAAAATCCACAGCAAACCTGCTTGTCAGAGGTAAGATGTCCTGGTTCGAATTAGATCATGACGGATCCTTCCTTCTCCCAGTCCCTGGGAAGTAATTTTTCAGGCTTACGGTTTAATGTGCACACTCCACTGCTTGGGGTCTTGGAGATGTATACATACCTGGATGGTGGTCTCTGTCCCCAGCTGGTTCTTAGACACAATGTCGGAGGCACGAAATGAGATAACAGTGTCTCAGGAAGGGATTAGATTAGATGATGAGTGTGATATGCCTGGTTTTCAAATCTTTTGAGCCAAGACTAGTTGAGTCACAATAAAAGACAAAAGAAGTGACTCAGGTAGCAGGGAATTGGTTTTTGAGATTTTGGGATTTTTTTTAATAATATTCTCAATTGTAGCGTTAAAAAATATAAAGTTTGCAAATGTATTAACACCACTGTAATCAAATCTCCATAAAAATCGAAGAAGAAATACCTTAAAGAGTTTTCTTCTTAGAGGGAACAATCATAATTGGTTGAGTGCTATTTTTGTTCCTTGCTCTATTATTTCTTCCCCTCCTCCCCCCCCCTTTTTTTTTGCTAAAAGTGGTTTGCACTTTTTTTTTAATTAACTGTACCAAAGAAGTCAAAGCAGATGAAAATTGCCAGGAGAGAGAGTTTTTTGTCCCATTTATGAACTAGAAATGTTTGATAGCACGTTTACTGAATCTGTTTTGTTGTTGATTTGATCTGGGACAAAGCTTAAAGTCTTTCCRTCTTCTGCTGTCACCGTGGTAAATATCTCCAATCTCATCCTGAAATTCTTGTTTTGACTTTAATTCATTCTTATTTGAACAAAATCCTCAATTAGAGCACATCCCAATAAACACTGAATGAGAACTAGACCACGCATTTAATAGTTAATATACAGTATTTTCTTATAGAAATATCATCAGCAGCATTGCCTATAGATTATCATGCCCCTATAGCTTCAAACTGGCCTCTCAGTGAAACAGCCCTGTAACAGGAAATTGCAGCATCATCTGAACTGTCCCAAAACAGTGGCCTTGGTATTAATTGATATGAAATAGAGAYTTGAAACTTTTCTTCAGCTTGCCTTCATCCTTTCTTCTTTTCCAACACCRCTTTGCAGATTACAATATACAGATCACAAGGAAGATGGAAGATAAGATAGTTTTGGAACGTCATTCAGTTGTCCTATCATGTGACTTCAAGCCTTCTCCAAAGGTTGTGAAATGGTTCAAGGACCACACAGCCATTGAGCCCTCTGAGAAGTACAAAATCAAGCGGGAGAAGCATTCAGCAGAACTCAAGATTCTGAAGGTGAAGCCTGAAGATGCTGGTGTGTACATGTGCAGGGCCGGAAACGCGGAGACCAAAGCCGTGCTGACAGTTGAAGGTATGAGCAGTCTGCAGCAAGCAGACTGGCCTATTGCATGTCCTTTCTGAGTTAGTATTTCACTCTACATTTCTCTTCTTGRATTGTGGAAGATTTCCACAGTTCTTTTCTAATTCTATATGAATGTAATATTTTAAGTGGACTGACTATTTCTGATATGCGCTCTTCTGATATTCCAAGATACTGAAAACCAGCACTTACCCATCAAAGGGATTATGCATGTGGAAGGGCAGTATCTGGGAAAGATGCTGGCATTAGACAGAATACCTTCTACCTTGACTTCAGCAAGACACCTGTTTGCTACCTCTGTTAGCTGTGCTCATTATAAAAATATATAAGTTGACCATATATAAGTTGACCATGAGCCAGCAATATGCTCTTGTAGCCAAGAAGGCCAGTGGTATCCTGGGGTACACTAGGAAGAGTGTTGCCAGCAGGTCGAGGGAGGTGATCCTGCCCCTCTACTCAGCCCTGAGGAGGCCTCATCTCGAGTCCTGTGTCCAGTTCTGGTCTCCCCAGGACAAGAGAGACATGGAGCTACTGGAGAGAGTCCAACGTAGGGCTACGAAGATGATCCGAGGGCTGGAGCATCTGCCCTATGAGGAACGGCTATGAGAGCTCCGGTCTGTTTAGCCTTGAGAAGAGAAGACTGAGGAGGGATCTTATCAATGTCTACAAATACCTTAAGGGGCGGAGMGGGGAGGGGGCAAAAGGATGCAGCCAGACTCTTTTCAGTGRTTCCAAATAATAGGACAAGACTCAACYGGCACAAACTGAAACACAGCAAGTTCCACCTGAATATGAGGAAGAACTTCTTTCCTGTAACAAAGCACTGGAACAGGTTGCCCAGAGAGGCTGTGGAGTCTCCTTCTCTGGACATATTCACAACATGCCTGGATGTGATTCTGTGCAACATGCTSTAGGTGACCCTGCTTGAGCAGGGGGGCGGGTTGGACTAGGTGRTCTCTAGCAGGGCCTTCCAATCTCAACCAGTCTGTGATTCTGTGAGAAGTTCATGCATCTTTCTCAAGACTTTATTTTATTTGTCTGAAGACTTCATTTATCTCAAGATTCTTTCTCAAGAGTTTTTTTCATTTCATTCTAGGATCTAATGCACTCTGTTAATTCTAGCTAGTGGTTTTGATGCAAATGGTTGTGGTTTTCATTCAGACCACTGTAGTCATTCGCTGACCACGCTGGTATATTTTATAGTTGCTGTATGTTTGTTAATCCTAATGGTGTTCTGCCTCATCCTGGTATGGCAGTATTGTTTAGCCAGTTCTTGACCTTTAAAAAAGCTGTAAGGAAGGARTGTCATACTGTCACTTTCTGCAAGACTTGTAGGTAAGCCACAGCATCATTCCCAGAAGTCCATTGAGCATCTCTTGTGAACAGTTTGGCCTAGAAGAGATTCATTTAAACGACCAAATGATTTAATATTCCCAGGGCCTCCTCTCAGTCGGTTAATCCTATGAAAAACAGCATTTCATAAATAGAGTAATTGCAAAGACAAACCTGTGGCCAGTGACTGGAAAAGAAAATAATTCAATTCTTATTTTTCCCTAAGCTTGAGCAAATTACTTAATCTCTTTATGCTATCTGCTTGTRACTGAAAAAATAGTCTTTGCCTCATCCTCCGTGACTGTTTCCCTGGTGGGTAGAGTCAGTGACAATTTTGTTATAATGTGTGTATGTTTGTGCAGAAACTGGTACACAGGGACTTGGAGCTATGGGATATCTCAAAGTCACTGTAATGTTGTTAGCATTTTAGAAAGAATTATTTATTTTCCAATTAAAAAAAAAGTTTTATATGGAAAAGAGAATAGAGGGGTCCAGACAGCACAGTCTTTTGTAGTAGATGCTTTTTGCTGGATTGTGAAATGTAATGAGCTGTGATGCACAGGAGATCRGACTAGACCATCTCATAAACTCTAACCACTGTGGAATCCAGTTGTGGTAAGAGTACTGATSCATGATAACACTGATGATGATGCATTTTGGTTTCCTACAGCCCGCAACGTGGAAATAATCAAACACCTGCAGGATGTGGAAATTGAAGAAGAGAGTTCTGCCGTCTTCTCATGCGAACTGTCCCACGATGACGAGGATGTGGAATGGTTCCTGAATGGCACCCTCCTTTATACCAACAATTTCAATGACATCAAGAGYGTTGGCAACTGCTACACACTGATGATGAAGCAAGTCAAGCCTGAGGATGCTGGCACCGTGACAATGAAGTCGGACAAGGTGTCAGAGAGCGTGTGTCTGAAGGTGATAGGTGAGTCATGACAGCGCTCCTTCTGAAAGTGAGTAAGAGATGGAAGGGAGGGTATGGTATTATTTACCATACCCATGCCACAGTCCTGCCTCTAAGCTTCACCTCTCCAGGGCCAAATAGCTGATGGTTTTTCTAACRAAGATTGTTTTGGGATCCTGCCAAAATTTTCCGTAAATTATCATCATCCTTTTGCTTGCTGTATGGACAATTTCAAGGCCAATTTGCTTTATTTGTAGCTCTCTTCAGTAGTGTATTGTCTGTATAGTGTTATTACTGAAGATTTTTACTTCAAGGGGCTGAATTTCAGTTAATTTAGTATCTCTAAGGGTAGGGCATATCTTTCAATTCGTCTATTCTGAGTTAAACTGAGTAGATAATAAGAACACATTTCACTACTGTCCTTAATATTCAGAGCTTTGTCACACAGCTGAGTTACTGCACTTTACCACATTCTCATRCATCAGCTGAGCCACAGTAAGTCACGTCAATTATTTTAGAGATGTTAAAAACTTCAGGTAAAACACTATGAAGAGTTCTAGTGCATTCTAGTGAATGCATTTTCTTTTGTCACACACCTGTGCATGCGTGCTCAAGTGATGCAACTCAGGTAACTCATAGTGATTTGTTATACTAAATTAACTCCACTGTGTGTCTGTACAGTTTTGAAATGGAAACGTCAATAGGAAATGCTCCGAGCAATTCTATCTGAAAGTCAGAGAGACTGACACCCTCAACAGCCCCTCAGGAAATCAGAGATAATTGTCCTTTCATTTGCCTCCTGAGCATGAGAAATTTGCTTTTTCCAGAGAGTCAGAGRAATTTAACTATTTAACCATCCACTCAGAGAGTCTGAAGGATTTGCTCTTCCTGCTTTCTCTTAAATCTGGTCAAAATTTTTGCCTCTATGCACAAAGAGCAAGTGTCTTCTGGATCAAATGTATTTTAAATTATATAAAAAGCCACAAAGCTAAGAGATGAGAGGCAAAATGTTTAAGAGACAGTGTACAGCATATCCTTGCATTGCTGCTGCCTACTATGGTGAATTCTGCTTCACGAAATCACAGTGCCAGCTGTCTGGCTTTGGAAAAGCTACATCCCGATTACTTCTCTTCACGTAGTTTTTTACAACTATCTGAACCYTTTTCAGTTTTAAACTGCTATGAGGAGAGAGGATATTCCTTATGAACCTTCTCTGCTTTTGTGGCATAACACATGCAAGTGCTTCCTTAAACCTAGTCTATCTTGWTGAGTATCTGTGCCTCAGAAGTATGAAGCTGCCCCTCTGCCCTTCACTAATAYATGCTTGCCCTAGGCCCTGTTCCCTATGACTACATCTCCTATARGATTCCAAGACCTGGTGCCCGAGGGATGCTCCAACATAGAGAAAAAAGGAGTCTGAGTCCTCACAGCCTCGGAGCTGCACAGTCATAATTACAGCATTGTACCACAATTAAGGTGCTGCATTTCACTTCCCCTCCATGGCCGTTCAGGTGGCCTCTCCTGATCCCCGAATCCTCCCAGTAACGAATTCTTCTTTTCCTCAAACTCATTCCAAACATGAGATACGTGAGCTGTTGTATTGGTTTCATCTGCTTAGATAGGAGTTTACTTGAGCCCTCTTTAAATGCCTGGTAGCAATTGAAAACATCTCAACTAAAATATCCTGATTGTTCTCTATTTTGTCCCTTTTTACCTTCAGAGAAGCCTGCTGTCTTCATGAAGTCATTAGATGATGTTTATGGTGARGAGCGAGGTGTGATTAAACTGGAATGTGAGGTCTCCAAAGAGAAGGTCAAACCTGTTTGGAAAAAGGATGGAGTGGAACTCACTTCTGGCAACAAATATGAGCAGACRCAGTCTGGGAAGACCCTGCGCCTCCTTATCCGTGACCTCGAAAAGACAGATGCAGGTTTATACACCTGTGATATTGGCACTGATGTTGCCAAATCAAAGGTTGGCGTTCAGGGTAAGTACTGTAGACAGCGGTGGCCAGTCACAGGGTTCTGGGAATACGCGTGACATTGGTTGCTTGTCTCGCAGCTATTCCTCYGTGAGCCTCAAGGGCTTCTGCTGTAGACCAGTGTTGCTAGAATTTACAACACAACACAATGATGTCAGAACAACCCTCATTACTCTTCTGTTATAAGTGTGCCTRGTGTTTTAATAAAAATCATTGGATATGTCAAGAACGTACCAGCTATATTTCCTTCCTGAACACTCCTAAAATGGAGCAATCCTCTCAGGAAGAGCTACTAGTCTCTTAAAATAAAAGAACCTTGTGTTTCACCTGGTTCCGCTAGTAATTCAGTCTGTTGTGGGAACGTAAAAGTTAGAACACTGTCTGGTAAAGAACCATTCCAGAGCGAAGCCGAGAGATTCGCACAGTCCTTTTCCTACAGCCCTGTGATCACTCTGAGGGGAAAATGTCAGAAAAATTCTTCCCCCTGTCAAATGCATCAGTAAGGAATGCAGTGCTGTCCTGTAAATCCTGTAGATAAATGAACCAGATGAGCTAAAAATGATAGCACAGCTACTCCTGTCAGTCTCCAAAGCCTTTTCTCGTTATAATCATTGTATTAACCTACTTTTTGCCTCCCAGAATTAAACATTGGCATAACCAAACGGCTGAAGAATACTGAAATTCAGGAGGGAGAAGATTGCAGTTTTGAGTGTATTTTGTCCCATGAAAGCATTGATGACTTCCATTGGACACTGAATGGGAGGAAAGTGGAAAGCGGTGGGCAATTTGAAGTATTTAACGTGGGTCGGAAATATACACTCAATATCAAAAATGCGACTGTTGCTGATGCTGGAGAAGTCATTTTCACTGCCCGCGGTCTAACCTCAAAGGCCTCTCTGACCGTAAAAGGTAACGAGATCAAAGTGATTATAGGGTTTGAGTGTTTTCTTTTCTTAGCTTAGCTCAGTAAACCATGAGGGCAAACTCCTGATGTGATGGAATTGAATATCAACGTTCCCTGTGAGCACAGAGGCACTGAGAATTTCCTTGAAAAACAAGTGAAATGCTGAGACTTTTTATAGTTTTTTAAAGAGTTGCAGAATGCACTGGTTAGTGTTGCAGGTGCACTTCTCTCTACCTGCTAGCTCCATTAATATTAGGCCAAGAATGAGCTCTTCAAATAACTATAAGTGCAAATATCCTTTAAGTCTAAGCTGAAGGGACAATCTCCATCACATCTAACTGTACACACGGCTGCTTCCTAGAATGCGTGCCTGTGAAGTAGTCCTCCAAGGCTACCTGGGTGGTCAGTAGAGAGAAGAAATGGGTAGCTTTCAGACATGATTCTTCTGCCGTGGTTGGACATACTTGGAACAGAATGAACTGTTCCCTGAACACCGTTGCCTGTGCTGAGTAGATCACTGCTGGCTGTAAAGGGGCCCTGAAATGAGTGCCTCTGCTACACATGTCCATAGTGTAGATGTCTGTGTTTGGTGGGGTAAATCGCATCCTAAATGCACACTTCAGTAAAGGCGAAATGACAGCTTCTGATGTGAATGCCGTCCAGACGAGTCTGCAATTCCTATAAATGACCATTGCTGCTCACTGAGAGCCCATCGCCGCAATTAATATGCGCTAAACAAGAACATTTCTTTTTCCCTCTGTTCCCATCGTAACGTGAATCATTCATAGGGCAGCGTGAAAATTTGTGTATTTTAATTGAAAAAACAACAAAAATGCATATATTGATTATGATCATAGATTTTTATTCAGAACTCTTTTCTCCTTCAGAAAAACCTACAGAGATTACAAAACAACTGGAGGATAAAACATCAGCAGCAGGGCAGGACATCTGCCTAAGCTGTGAATTGTCAAAACCTGATGCAAGCATTCGGTGGTACAAGGATGGCAAAGCAATCCGAAAAAGCCAGAAATATGACTTGCAACAAGAGGGAACACAAGCCATTCTGGTCATCCATGACTCCACAGTCAAGGACAGTGGAGAGTACACCTGTGAGACAGAGATCTCCAAAACAAAAGCTAGGATCACGGTGCAAGGTCAGCTGAAGGACACACATGGGCTGGGCTGAAAAGTATGAAAGTTGGGGTAAAAATTTGCAAGCTGTGGGAGATGTTCTTCTGTCCTGTTTCTCTAAACAGGATCAAAACCGTTTTTCAGAGAGGTCTATGGATTTTTTTTTTTTTTTTTTGTTATTCTTCAAAAAAACCTTCCAGGTACTGAAGAATCTCTTACATTACTTAATGGGCTAATCAAAAATGTTAATTTGAATAGGTGACAAATATTATGTGCGGCCTGCCAGATGAGATCTCATGATCACCTGTACAGTGGCATTAACCTTGCCAGATATGTAAAAATGTTTTACCTGGTATGTCCTATGGCAGGAAATGGGCTTGGTGATCTTCTGAGATCCTTTCTATCTCTGTTTTCTGCGATTCTACTAGTGGGGGCAGAGGAGAATCAAGATTGTTCACGCTGAGGACTTGTTGGGTAACAAATTCTCTCTCTCTCTCTCTCTCTCTCTCTCTCTCTCTCTCTCTCTCTGTCTGTCTCTCTCTCTCTCTCTTTTTATTTTCCTCCTGCAGAAAAACCCAATTACTTTGTCAAGGAACTTTCAGATATGAAAGTCAATGAAAATGGAGTTGCAGTTTTTGTATGCCAGAGTGAGAAAGCTGCGTCCTCTGTGGTCTGGAGGAAAGGCATAGCAGAAGTCAGGGCAAGCGAGAAATACGAAATCACACAGAAAGGCAAAATCCTGCAGCTGACCATAAATAACTTGGAGAAAAATGACAGTGACATTTACACTTGTGACATTGGGGATGCCCAGTCCAGAGCGAGGCTCGCCGTACAAGGTATTTATGAAAGGAATATGACTGTACATCTGGTTTCTTCCTATTGGGAAGGAAGGAACTATACAAACTAGCACTGTACTGCTGGGTGGCTGCTTGTCCAGGTGCACCAGGAATACTTCAGGTCTGWTTAAAAAAAAGAAAAAAAGCTGATGTAAGGAGGCGCTGGTGTTTCTTTGGGGATATGTGATTCATAAGGTTCATGATGCCCACTGCTGGACAAGGGAGAAAATTATTCTACCTCTAGGCATTTCCCCATGTYTCTTAGTGCCTCTCTCCAGCAGTGGCTTCTAGGAGAGGATGGGTAAATGGGTGGTGTGCTGCTTGTTTTAAGCACATAGGTCATGAGGAATGTGGCAGCATCGTATTTACAGTTCAGTAAAAACTCCCTCTACTGATTTTGTAACAAGGAGCAACAGTAGGTTGCTTTTTATATGGTGATAACACACACATATATACACATGCACACACACATATGTGTACATATATATACATACACATACATATGTACACACACACATTGTCTATATGTGTATATATACCTACATACACATAGCTTTTCAGGGCTGTTTTGTATTTCCTTTTACTAAAGCTGCACCCAGACACACACTCCCTGAGCTCAAGGAAGTTGAGAGTTGAGTGGTCATATCCCATAGAAAGAAAATTAAATACTCCAGAAATATACAGTAAATTATATATATAAAAAAAAATCCAGGAAAATACAATAAACAGAGGTAGTTTTCATAGGCTTGTCTGCTCACTGGTGTCTAGGACACAGTGACTCTCTCAGAGCCTCACCTTGTCCAGGTAGTTCCAGTAGGAGAAAGGTTATAGTATTGGATTTGCAATGTACTGGGTACCCATTCTGCTATATGTATTTTAGTATTTTGAAGTTGTCTTCATCCTATTTTGGTGTGTACCCTGTAAATATGTATACATATTGTCTCTCTGTGAATAATTGTTTTGTTCAGTAACAAGGGAGTTATATTTCAGACTTCTTTACCATGATTTTGTTGTTGTTGTTGTGAAATAGTCACACAAGAAGTCTTGGCATTTTCCACACCAATTTTCGTGCTAGAAGCTGGAGATTGCAGTAATAGATGTATCTATGTTCCTTTCAGGCCAGAAAGTGCTAATAACAGAAGACCTGGAAGATGTCAGTGTGTTAGAAGGAGAATCTGCCATGTTCAAATGCAGAATCTCTCCTGTAGAATATAGCAAAGTGCAATGGTTTTTGGATAAAACTCCGCTCCATACCAACGAACTTAATGAGATCCAGTCTCAGCCTGGTGGATATCACTTGCTGACCTTGAAAAAACTCTCACTGAAGGACTCTGGGGTCATTACATTTGAAGCTGGTGATACGAAAACATCTGCCAATTTGGTGGTTAAAGGTAATTCAAGCATCAAAACTGCAGAAGAGTTTAGAATGAGTAGAAATAATTGCTAGATAATGTGAAATAATTGTTAGATAATGTGGATAGGTGAAAAAAGAGCAAAAATGCTCTTCTAGTGTTGCATGAGTAATAAAGGTAGAGTTAGAGAATTAACATTTTGTGATCCTGGAGAACTGCCAGTGTGTTTGTGGGACCTTAGATGGGAATGTTATAGTATGCTGATGGTTCACTGCACACCTCCGCTGGTTTTCCTTGAGCAGAGATAGGATGGCAATGTGATGATCAGTGAGAAGACTTTCATGTTCATAAGCCTATGCTTGAAGATGRCAAGAAACTGTTCTTTCTTGTCATGACCTCTGTAGAGGTTTCTTCCTCCTTCCTCTTCCACAATAAGTGCCTGCTCTGCACTAACTCRTCTTAAAGTCTGGAATCTCAGGCCRTGATAGAGCCTGAAGAGGAATCTCCACTGGGRCCCTTTYGTTTGCAGCTATGCTTTCCTCTCTGTGCCTGTTCTGTGCTGTTTTTTAAGCTTGTGCTTCATATCTGATAAAAATATGTTGTTGGTCTTACAATGAGAAATTAGTGCTGCTGGTTATGACAGAAGATGCTTTGTTATTTCTTTGTGTCCTCTGTGTTATGCTTAATCACCTCTATAAGTTTTTGCAGCTTTTTGTGTCTGTGGTCCAGCTCTGACCACCAATCCACAATACAATTCAGTGTCTCCCATCCCTGGCCAACTTCTGAAGAAGCTCTTAGTCATGCAATTTTCAGAAGTTGGTATGCTGATGGAATTGAGCTTTTTTGTTATKTGTCTTCTCTGCCTTGCTCCATGGATCTGGCTGTCATCCCAGAATGATACGTGGAAGCTGAAAGAGGAAATAGTCTCCTAGGCTTGGGCCCGTGCASGGTCTCTGTGTTAGTTACACCATTTCTGTTTTCCTTTCACTGCTGAGAGCACAGGGAAGCAAAATTCCAATAACTAGGGCCAAAGGAGGCTCTAGGATTGCTCTGCTCTTATGAAAGAGGACTTGCTGGAGGTGCCTTAGTTTCAAGGAGTGACAGCTGTCTTGGAGTGCTTATTGTAGAGCAGGAGAAGAGGACACATGCCTGATCTGTGTTTCTGTGTTCTAGCTCTGCCTGTCCTTTTCAAACAAACCCTTGAGGACACGGAAAAGGAAGAGGGGAAAACAGTCTCTCTGCGCTGTGAAGTCACAAAACCTGACGCACCCGTGGTGTGGAAGAAAGGAGGAGACACGCTCCAGGCAAGTGCCAAATATGAAATGAAGCAGAAGGGGACAGTGGCGGAGCTGGTGATTCACAATGCGGAGGCAGAAGACGCGGGAAGATACACCTGTGACACCGGAGACCAGCAGACCACAGCCGAAGTCAAAATCCACGGTAAGAATAAGACACAGGCTTATGCCTATTTATTGTTGTTTTTGCCATGGTGCTTCTAGGTCCTGCCAAAYGAATATTCCTGATCTGATAAAATGTCTTTCCTTGCTTCTGAAATAGCTATTCTGTTTTGTCTCTGGACAGAGACAGTTATCTGARCTTTAAGCCAGGAGGTGAGAATGACCTCRGCTATTTTGTTAAAGACTATGCAGTCCTTTCCTTYGGTTACTGAGCAAGTTTTTCATGTKTYTATGACCAACAGTATTTGGACAACAGAGGAGTTATTACTTTGATATCAGATTACTGTAAAATAATWATTTTGKTTTTATTTTCCCCAATTTCATGGTGTGCTAATATAAATGCAACTGAAGTCCTGGAAGCGCAGGTGAGTCACTGTTAATTGGCTGTACCAAGGGAATCGTTTTTGGCACTGTTTAAGTCCCGTATGGGGTAACCAGTTGTTACTGATGCCCCTTAAATAAAATGAACACTTCATCCTTCAGCCATCTGTGCACTCATCAAAGATGATCTTAAGAGCTTGGAAGCTTTGGAAGGGGGGACAGCCACCTTACGCTGCGAGCTGAGCAGAGAGGCCCCCGTGGAGTGGAGGAAGGGGCACACTGTTCTCAAACCAAGTAAGAAGTACAGGATGAAACGAGAAGGCACCGTGGCTGAACTGCTGATCCATGATCTGGACTCAAAGGATGCTGGAGACTATACGTGTATAGTGGGAARTGAAAAAACCACAGCAACCTTATCAGTGAATGGTAAAAAATCAGAAATAATCCGTGAAACCYTGGAACATTTTTGTCCATCCCCTTCCTCATCCTTTTTGCATATTTCTTAACAACACCTATCTTTGTGTCTTGCTTCTTTTTTCATCCTTATTTTTCATGTTACCATGTCACTGCTTTYTCCGTTCCCCATCCACCATCAGTGTTCAGTACGCTCCGTGTTGCATGTACGTGTGTTGTGCTGTCTTCCCAGAGAGCTTTTGCCAATGAATGCTGCTGACATGCTTGTATGTTTTATTGAATTAGTATGGGAACATAAGATTCCTTGGGATTTTTCTGTTAAGGAGGATTTAGCACCCTTAATGATGAGGGTAAGTTTATCAAAAGTACGTGTGATCCAAATCAAATTGGAGGCTTTGATTCCCAAAGAACAGCTCCCTTGAGGGAGTTCGCTTCCAGCCGAAGAAATGGCAGTATGTGTTTGAGGATAAGAGCGGTGGAATAAGGCCTGGGTAGTTACAGGATAAATCGTTGTTCAGCCTTTTACCAGAGGGACTTCTGAGTTGCAATCCCTATCCCTTGTGCATCTCTCAGCCCTACCGATTCGTTTCAAGAAAGAGCTGAAGAACGAGGAAGCCACAGAGAGTGGAACGGCCACTCTGCAGTGCGAGCTGAGCAAGGCAGTTGGCTTGGTCGAGTGGAGAAAGGGCGAGAAGGTGCTGATGCCAAATGGCAAATACAAAATGAGACGAGAAGGCCGTTTTGCAGAGCTGGTAATCCAGGATCTAGAACTGACAGATGCTGGGAGTTACACTTGTGTATGTGAAGACCAGAAGACAACAGCTACTTTGCAAGTGAACGGTAAACATTCTGCCCRTGCTTATCATTTAGCCCTTCCCTGAAACTCAGTATATTTGACACTCAGTGTTTTCTGGTCTTCTGATGACCRACCAGTGTGATTTCCTAGAGAGGTTTCACGCTCTTAGCTCCGTGGTGGCAATGAGTCACCCTGTTAAAGGACATCTCCCTGTGCTTTTTTTGCTTTGACACATCATAGCTAGGTTCTGTGCTGTTTTCTCTCTCTTTTTTTTCCTTTGCTGTAGGAGTTCTCCCYCTGCACACACACTTACTATGATATTCATCTAGCAGTAATGCATGTTTAATTAAATGTATACCCTGCAGTCTGGTAACTCACAGAAAAGTCCAGTTCATTCCCTTCTAGCTCTGATTCCATCTCTGTTGGTATTGCGTCCTTCAGCCTTGCCCATCCTCTTCCAAGAAGAACTGGTGAACAAGGAAGCTACAGAGGGAGAGGCAGTCGCTTTGCAGTGTAAACTCAGCAAGTCGGCCCCRGCTGAATGGAGAAAGGGGCATCAGGTTCTCAAGCCAAGTGAGAAATACAAAATAAAACAGGAAGGCCCCTTTGCTGAGCTGATGATCCAGGATTTGGATTTGACAGATGCTGGTGATTACAGCTGTGTGTGTGGAGATCAACAGACTACAGCTGCGCTGAGAGTAAATGGTAAAAAGAAATCCATGCCCCAAGTAAACCTGCATATTCCAGACACTCCTCCTCTTTTTCTCCTCTTGATCTTTTTCCTGTGTATTTTCCAGCTCCCCCACTGCTGATTGACTTTTCTTTCCTGTTTTTCTTTCTCTTTTTACCTGATCTCTTCTTGATGTGCTGTTTGCCTTCATAGACACTATGTTTAAATAGTGCAGTGTTTAAATAGTACAGGTTCCCGACTCAGTACAATCTCCTAGCTTGTTTAAAAGTTTTCCCGTAGGAATTGTCCTAAAAGTGGAACTGATATTTACTTTGTGTTACTACTAAGATGAACAAGCTTTTGTCTGTCTTAATGAAAACACAGCTTTTTTATGCTCCTGCAGTTCCCATTCCTTTTTTTTATCAACTTTTTTTTTAGTCTTCCAAAACATACATTTTATCTCTGCAGAAAGCTGACAACATGTTTGTAACAGTTTAAATCGAAGGAGCTCTATTTATAGACGTACAAACAGTGCAATAATAAATCAGGCTAGTTCACTCAGAGGAAACAAAAAGCTTTRGGCCTCACGTGGAAATGTGGCCTCTGATTTTATGTCTGTACTTTTGTTGATGCACATAATAGAGGGTGATGACTTGATCTTATCAACTAAGTCTGCAGATAGAGAGACATGCTTTTGAAGCAAGTTTTAAAACATGAGAACAGGAGATTAAAAGGCAAACTGAAATCTCTCGAAATACTAGAGATTTTAACAAAATTTTGAAATGTGAAGGTCTTATGGCATCAGTGACATGCAGATTCAGAGAAACGAGAAAAGAGAGTACGTTCATGGGTCAGATTTTCTCCRCTTTGATGCCATGTCCGTATTGCATTTACTCTACAGTCCTACCTACTCTTTTCGTCAAAGAACTGGTGGATGAAGAAGCTACAGAAGGTAAAAGTGTCTCTCTGCACTGTGAGCTGAACAAGGCCACTGCTGATGTGGAGTGGAAAAAGGGACTCAAGACCCTCAAATCAAGTGACAAGTATAAAATGAAACGCGAAGGTGTCATTGCTGAGCTCGTAATCCAAAACGTAGACACGATGGATGCTGGAAGTTATTCCTGTGTGTGCGGAGACCAGCAGACTATGGCAGTTTTAACAGTACATGGTAAAACACACAAACCCAGAAACTTTCCCAATAAGCTTTTTTTTCAGGGTACTTAGAATCTTATTCCTATACTTCATTCTGGGAAAACAAGGTGCTTTTATAACTACAGGCCATAAGCTGTTGTACTAARTTACTCTCATATGTAAATCAAGCTGAAATCTTCTAGCTGCCAATCATTCTCAGTGAGAACTTTGATTTTTTCCTGACATGAATGTGTTTGAAAGAATGTCAGTTCAAGTAAAAATGTTTGTTTTCCCATCATATATTGAAATGAATAGTTTCATTTCAAATTGACATTTTAGAATGAAACTTCAGTGTTTCATTTTTTACATTGAAAGTCTTTTCATTTGCTTAAATATGTAAAGGCATAGCAAGCATCTTCCTTTCATTTCAGTTTAAAAGTTCATAAGAGAAAACCATTTTTTTTCAAAAATTTCAAATTAAGATTTATTTTTTACTTGAAATTTCACAAGGAAAAAAAAGAGTTTTCTACTGATATTTTCTATTTCTGTCTGTATTGATTTGTGACGCTGAGGACATATAAGATATCTCTATATATTACTGCAAATGTTGCCTCCTTGCCTCGTGATACGATTTCTTTCCTCATACTGATTCCCRGAGGCTTTTGACAGTTTATGTTCTTTTATTGACATATCAGTTCAGGATAATAGGGGAAAGGAGGAGGATGTTTAGTTTTAACTCTCTGGAGCATTATGTCTCACTGCCCATATTACTGTCTCTCAGCTTTGCCTGCGTTTTTCAAAGAAGGATTGAAGAACAGAGAAGCCACAGATGGTGCAACAGCCACCCTGCGCTGTGAGCTAAGCAAAGTTGGTGTCCCCGTGGAGTGGAAAAAAGGGGACAAGCTTCTCAAACCAAGTGATAAGTATAGGATGAGACAGGAAGATACTTCTGCAGAGCTGTTGATACGAGATCTGGAGGTAGAAGATACAGGAGAATATACTTGTGTGTGCGGAGATCAGAAGACCTCGGCTGTATTGACAGTCCATGGTAAAAAAACCCAATTCTTGCTCATGGTAGCAGTATCTCCAGAGATCCCCCTTTTCTTTGAAATATCTCTTTCTTGCCTGTTTTGATGTTTTGCTTCTGCAGCTTTTTCTCAGTCTGCTGGCTCATTTTAGAGTGAAAAAAGCGCCCGTATGTAAGGCCAAAAGTGACAAGGCCTCTAGCAGCTTGTTTGTGTTCAGAGAATTTGACACTGACGTCTCACTTGTGTCAGTGGATTTCAGTGCCTAACTTGAAGTTTATTTAAAAAAATGAGAAGCTCAGTTAGAAAGAGGGTTTTTTTGTTTTTGTTTTGTTTTGTTTTCCATTCAGGAATGGCTGACTGTCGTTCTTCCTTGCAGGACTGTGATATATCCTGCTGATGGGGAAGGGGGGGAAAAAACATTTTTCTGAAGGTTCTGATTTAAATAATATTGAGAGAAATTTTGTCCTTGTGTCTGCCATGGTGAATGGTGTAACAGCCTTGGTTACACTTTAGCAGAGGCAATTCACATGTCGTTCCAGTAAATGAAAGAACTGTTTTCATTTGAGATGTATCTTAAGGTTGAGATGCTTTTAAGGACATGGACAAAACTGTGGAGGCAAAACTCTCTGTCTTCTCTCAGATTTCTCTGCATGCTTTTCCTTCCTCTTCTTTATCCTGATAAAATACACTTCTGTTCTTTCTTTCCTCTAAACTAGCATTTTCTTCTTCATGCCACTCACTTTCTGAAAAACCTCCCCCTCCCCCCAATTCCCGATATTAGAATTATTATGCCCTTGGAAATTGTGGCTTAAAGGTGCACCTAAACTTCTTTTACCACTCTTTTTTTTTCTGACCAAGAAAGGTAAATTATGATTTGGGGAAGGTATTTCCTCTAGAGATCTGCAAATAACCAGCCTGTCATCAAGGGCAGTGACTTTCAGTCAAGGGATTAGCGTTYGGGATGGATGAACTCAGACGGCAGTAGACTCAGAGGACCATTGGAATCATCTGGGAAACAGCGAGCGTGCTGCATAAGTTAACGTTGGAAGAAGGTTCTTGTGACAGTTGTCCCTCTAAGGGCCCGCAATAGTTTTCTAATAGATACAGTTTTYAATATCGTGCAGGATCACTGTTTAAAGAGACTTTACGATTTAGTTTCCTCTAATAGCAAAGGACAGGGCTCAGAACCTAGTCTTACATTCCTCAAGGGCTGATTAATGTTTTTGATGTACCCTTTGTTTATATTACATCCCTTAGCTTTACCTGCATTGTTCAAAAAAGAACTCACTAATGTGGAAGCCACAGAAGACGGAACAGCTACCCTACGCTGTGAGCTAACTAAATCTGCTCCGGTCGAGTGGAGGAAAGGGCAAAACGTGCTCAAGCCTAGTGACAAGTACAAAATGAGATTGAAGGATTCCATTGCGGAGTTGACAGTCCATGGCTTGGAGGAGCAAGATGCGGGAGATTACACGTGTGTGTGCGGAGACAAGACGACTACTGCATCGTTGACAGTGCATGGTAAAATACCTAAGCTCAATAGGGATTTTCTGCATTGTCATCGTGATCTCAAGCAAGATCACAAACTGGTCTTGATTCCATCTATTATTTTAAATTTTGTGACAGCTATACCAAGTGCTGGGGATATCTTTGCCTCACTTGGGACTGATAAATAGCATCATACAGTCTTCTCAGTCCCCGTTCTTTCTTGTTGATCGAATCTAGAAGTAGGTAATGAAGACCTTGGTGAAGTCATAAAAAGCACTTTAAGTATTTCCGTTAATTATTTTCTCTAGGTGTATCACTGAGATTTCATTTATTTTTCTTGAATGGAATTAAAAGGTGATACGTTGTAATAAAATCGAGAAAGACAGGTAGGATTGACATGTTATGTCTTGGAGTTTAAGTAACACATTGTGTTGATTTTAATTATTCATCCAGTCTTAGCACAAGGTAGAGCTGTGCATAGTTCTTTAAAGTTCAGGGTCAGCTTTCTATTGTTTCTGACTTAAAATGACTTTAAAAAGTGTATTCCAATACTGAGTTTTAGAACACTCATTTCCAGTTCAGTTGTGACAAGCCAAATGTAGYCTACTGCAAAGCAAATGGCAGGGGTGCCTCTGAAATCATTGTAATTTGCCACTGAGGTACGGTATGTTTTAATCAAAACTTTCAGAGGTTAAGGGTTTTAATCCAGTGGAGCAATCAAGATGTAGTATTTCCTCGATTTTAAAGTGCTCTCTCTTAACCTATGATCTTTAGCCCTTCCTCCACATTTTAAGAAAGAACTGAAGAATGTAGAAGCCACAGAAAGTGGCATGGCCGCTTTATGCTGTGAATTGAACAAGCCTGCAGCTTCTGTGGAATGGAGAAAAGGTGACAGTGTCCTGAAGCCAAATGAGAAGTTCACCGTAAAACTTGAGGGCTCAGTTGCTGAGCTGATGATTCATGATTTAGATCTGACAGATGCTGGAGATTACACGTGCCGCTATGGAGATCAGGAAACAACAGCTACACTAAAAGTGAATGGTAAAAAATTATATTCCCATTTAATTACATTATTTTCAACCATCTGTTTTTTAAAAGCATGGTACTATCAGCTTCGAAATTGCAACCCTATGTCTAATCAGTTTAGGAAACTGTGAATGGACATGGAAATAAGCACCTGAATGTGCTGGTTGATATCAGGTATTGGTCAAGCGTTCACTGGAAAAATTCTGTATTTGGATGGAGTTGGGATATTCATCTTAGTTCCAATTCGCTTTGATGTTCATGTTCAGTAGTAGTTCTTAAAAAAGGAATATCGTATCATCATCATGTTGATTGTAATGATGTTACAATCCTAAGGCAGAAAACATTACAATTTGATGATGGGATATTTTTGAGCTAGTTTTCAGTGTGATATTAAACATTCTTTGAGGATGTTAAGTTCTACTTAACCATGTGCTGAGGAGACATCTCATGGAAACCTGGGATTGATACCTCAGATATTTATCRTTTACAAACATTTTAGTAATGATTTGCATTGTGATAGAACCTAGACATTCCAGTTAGGCTTTATTTTCCATTTTTTGTGCTAGGCAATGTTCAAAGTAATGCAGGACTCAATACTGTAGAGTTTGAAGAAATTGAGACTGCTATGGTTCTCTATTTCSTTCCAAGGACTAGTCTGTAAGAAAAAGCATTGCCTTGTGAACAAGGTGTTCTCCAGCTTTCTCAAGTCACCATCGTGTGGTTCTCAGAGTGATCATCAATCCTATGTGATTAGGGAAAGCTTTGCTTGTCACATGTGGTCTGTGGACCACAGATAAATAGTTATTTTGATAGCTGCTATGGTCATACATTCTGTTCATTTTGAATTCCTCAGCATTGCCTGTATACTTCAAGGAAGAAATGAAGAACAAGGAAGCAACAGAAGGTGAAACAGCCACACTACAGTGTGAGCTATCTAGGGCTGCCTCTGTGGAGTGGAAAAAGAAACACAAAGTGCTCAAATCAAGTGAAAAATATACTATGAGCCAGGAGGGTACCACTACACAACTGCTGATCCATGCTTTAGAAGTCAAGGATGCTGGGGAGTATACCTGTGTGTGTGGAGACAAGAAGACTACCGCAGCACTGATAGTGCATGGTAAAATACCTGAATCAAAAAGTCGGATTTTAATGTGTGACATTTCTTACCTCCTCTGGAAGCCTCAATACTGACTCACAATGAGTTCCTTCTCTAATCTTGCCATTATTAGTTGTTTTTGTAAAGCATTTTCTTGCCTTTTTTCTGATTTTCATCTAATTCTAACTAGAATTCTAGTTTCATTGATTATACTAACACTTTTCTCTGTTTTCTTCTTCCTACCCTGGTTGATGCATGGTTACACAGCTTTACATCACACTTAAAGCTGAAAGATTCCACTTGCTTGCATTTTTGTGTTTTGCTTTACTTGTTTTGAACTTGAGTCAGGAGAGATGGAGTAGCTGGTGCGTTCATTTTTCTTCAACAAAGTGATCTTAGATGTCAAGTTATGTTAAGATTTGACAGATAATTTTATGTAACACCAACAGAACTTGATTCAGTGCAAGCTTTTTATGTAACTCTGCTCAAGGGTCCTGTAGGTCTGTTACTGCATTCCATTACTCAGTGTCAGAGTGGAGTAGAGTGGAGAATACTTTACAGTCCTCAGCCAAATTCATCTGCACCCTTCCCTTGGAAGAGAGGGAAACACTATTACCACAGTCAGCATACGAAGAGGGCAGTGAGCAGTAGAGTTGCATCCATGTTTCTTACCTGGAAAGTCAACAAATCGGTTTCTTTGCTCTACTATCAAGACCTTTTCATCTTCATGTTTACCAATAAAAAGGATAATTTCAGTCTTGAGCCCCCAGTTTAACTATAGAAAATAGAACTAGAAAGGATTCAGCAGATTATCCAGTCCACCCTTGAGCCCCAAGTCACCTCTTCCTAGCCTGTGCTTAAAAATCTCCAGTGGTAAAGAATCCGCAATATCCTGGAGAGCTCATTCCACTGCCTAACTATCGTTACTGCTGAAAAGTTCTTCCGAGTGCCAAAATAAAATCTTACTTAGGTTGGCTTAAGTCATTACTTCTTGTCTCATCTTCTGTGAACACTGAGAAATACTTATTATTATCCTCTTTCTGAAATTCTTCTACAGATTTGAAAACTTCAGTCATGTCTCCATTTTATCTTCTCTTTTCTAGACTAAGCAACTTCAGGTCTTTTACTCTTTCTTCGTAAGTCATATTTTCTAGAATTCAGCTCACTCTTGTTGCTTTCTGGACCACCTTCAGTTAATCCACATCTTTCTAGAAGTGTAGTGCCCCAAAATGGGCAAAAATGTTCCATCTGAGGTTTTACCGGAGTGGAGTAGGATGATGGGACTTCATGTGTCTTGCATATGACAATCCAGTTGATATATCCTATGATGATAATTGCTTTATTTACATTGAAATTACTCTTCTGACTTGAATTTGCTTTGTTGTTAAGCCCCAAACCCTCTCTGCATATCTGCTCCCTATTGCTCCCCATCTTGTATTTGTGTTGCTGACTGTTCCTGAATATATTTTGCTCTTGCTGAATTGCAGCCTATTTTTCACACTGCTGTTTTGTCAAGATCATTTTCATCCATGTCTTGCAAAGTGCTTTGAACTTCTCTTCCTTCCCAGCTTCATATCATCTGCAAATTTAATAAGACTACTCTGAATTTCATTGTCCACATCACTAAAGAAAATCCTGAATGGTACTGGGCTCCAGACAGAGTGCTGACGAGCTTTGCTCAATCCATTCTCCCACTGTGATTTTCTCCCTCCCTTTGCCCATCAGATGACAGAGCCCAGGAGTGAGGAACTGCCCCTGAGCTTCTTGAGACCTGCAGTGTACCTGACCTTTCTCATTTTGGCCGTGTGTTTTGTAATAATTACTTCATGATCATACGTATGTCCCACATTTTCTAGGTCTCTGGAGTTTCAAACCATTGAAGAATTTGTGATTTAGGCAGGCTATTCCTAATGTTTCCTTGGAGTGGGATAGTTTGCAGTCAATATTGTAATTATTGCCCTTAATATCGTTTCTTTAAGAAGTTACCACTTTCTCARACTTCCTCACCCTGACGGTTTGTTTCTGCTTGGTCACAAGTAACAGTTCGTGCATTTATTTAAGCTTGCTTTCTTCCTGCAAACAGAACTTCCTTTTGCTCTTCTCCACTGTGGCTATTCCTAAAAACCATGAGCTTTTCCACTTCGGAATTGGTGTCTGCCCAGTTATCTTCTTCAGTCATAGTCTCAAATACTTATTTCTTACTAGTCAGGGTCAGAACTTGAAGAACCTTCTCTCCTATTCTTCTCTACACACTCTATGCACGAAAGTGGTCCTCATCCCATTCCAAAGACTTAGCAGAAGTTGTCCCATCCTGTTGCTTCCCCAACTAATGTTACCATATTACCATCCAGTCTTATGCTCCGAATAATTCTGTTAGCTGTTGCAAAAAGGGAATCAGTATGAGGATACACCTAAACTTGCTGCTGTGATGGTCTTTAGCAGATGTTGACAATGGAGACACTTCTCTACTTTTTCCTTTTTATTATTACCGAAGCACTTTTGAGAGGTTGGTCTGATTCTGCTCCTTAGCTTCATTCTGACTCTTGGGCTAGGTCTCCAGGTATCCTTAGCACACAGTGCAAAACCTTATCTTTTTTTTTTCCTTTAGGTTTTCTTCCTAACCATGGTGTAACCTGCTATATTTATTTTCTCAGGCTGAATTATACTGAGGAAATTAGAGCTTTGTCTGTACATGAAGAAGACTTCTTCCCATTCCTGCTGTTTATTCATTTTTTTTTGGTGACTGAGAACAGCATATCATAAAAATGTTTACTTCTTTATTCTCAGCCCTTCCTGCTCTCTTCAAAGAAGAATTAAGAAATGAAGAAGCTACTGAGGGTGGAGAAGTCACTCTGCGCTGTGAGCTGACCAAAACCGCTTCAGTGGAGTGGAAAAAGGGACATACATTACTCAAACCTAGTGAGAAATACAAAATGAGGCAGAAAGATGCCACTGCAGAACTGGTGATCCATGATCTAAGTGAGAACGATGCTGGGGATTATACTTGCGTGTGTGCGGACAAGCAGACCACAGCATCCTTAGCAGTACACGGTAATWACCATTATCATGTAGGTGTCCTAATGATCAGGCTTAGGGGTCGGATTCACTTTTTTTTTTGTCTRTGACCAGTGTCATCTCTGCATAACTTCTCTGAGTCTGACTTTGCATGTCATGGTCCAGAGCATTAATTCACCTTTTATGGCTTAAAGGAAGGACCTGCACTCCAACTCCTAATACAGTATGTGTATTTAGGACCTGATCCTCTTGTGAAGTACAAGTAAAATCAGGYCCTAAGGCAGCTCCCCTCTCTTCCCCTAGCTTTTTCTCCCACTACTCTTGCCCATCACGTGGAGGTTGTGTTTGCTGCTCCAATTTAACGTTGTCCATTACATCCTCAGCTCTGCCTGCACGCATCAAGGAAAGCCTGAAGGACAAGGAAGTAACAGAAGGTCAAACAGCCACTCTGCACTGTGAGCTGACCAAAGTTGCTCAAGTAGAGTGGAGAAAGGGAAGCAGTTTGCTTAAAGTCAGCGACAAATACAAAATGAGACAGGAGGGCACAGTCACAAAGCTGCTTATCCATGACGTAGAGTTGAAGGATGCTGGAGAATACACTTGCGTGTGTGGAGAACAGGAGACAACTGCTGCCTTGATAGTGCATGGTAAAAATCACATACGTATATCTGTATTGCCAACTTCATTTATTTCTCTACCAGCTCATCTGCTATTTGTTGCGTGTTTGCCTGTGGCTGAATTTGTTTCATTTAGCTTGTAAGCCATCTCTAAGATCTGGTTGTGTCCAGGCTGATTTGCTTCTTTGTGTGTTGGTTTATTTAATGTCCTAGAATTACACGGAAAGAAAACTGTTCCCTCCATAAAGTGTCCTCTGCTTCTGTATTGTAGCAAACTTGTTCCTATCTCTCTCATCAGCTACGTGGAATGTGTCGTTTTTAATGTCTTGTCCATTCTGTGACCTTCAGCCCTGCCTGCAGTTTTCAAAAAAGAACTGAAGAACCTGGAGGCTRTAGAGTGCCAAACAGCAACTCTGCACTGTGAACTGAGCAAGGCTGCATCTGTGTCATGGAAGAAAGGAAGCAAAATACTCAGAGCAAGTGAAAAATATGTCATGCGGCAGGATGATGTTGTTGCTGAGCTTGAAATTCGTGAGCTAGACCTGCAGGATGCAGGAGACTACACGTGTGTGTGTGGGAACCAATGCACCACTGCTTCTCTGACAGTGAATGGTAAATTCACCTTGCAGATGAGTGCTTATTATAATTTGTTTCTCTGAAGAATCCTAATGCTRTATAAAGTATTCACCTACCAGCTTTAGACTTTTTCTTAGGGATTAATGTGTTCAGAGAACTTCTTGTTCTGGCCATCTTAATTTGGTCTGATATCCCTGCAAAGGGAGTAGAGGAAGCAGCTGTTTTTCCATGCAGACAGGCTGATAYACTGTAAATTTACAAGAATAATGCCTAGGAGATGCTGGCGTTAGACCAGCTGAGATACCCTGCCCCCGTGGAGGGTGGCCCTGAAATACATCCTCTAGGTTTCATCTTGAATCCATCCAGCCTCTTGTATTTTGACACAGTTCTTTCAGCACGGTTCTTCTTTTCCTACTGTGACTGCTGGATTCAGTTTTGCAGATCATCGTAGTGATAACCTCTACCTGAACCTTAGCCTGARTGGCTGGAGTAAAGTTCCTAACTTGGCCAGATTTAAACATAAATTAAAAGGGTTTGTGATGCCAACTGGAAACTGTAGAGGTCTTACTTTACCCACTCTGTGTATTGACTTTCCGTTTCCAGCCTTGCCGGTTCTTTTCAAGGAAGGATTGAAAAATGAAGAAGTTACAGAAGGAGCATCAGTTTCTCTGTGTTGTGAACTAAGCAAAGCAGCTCCCGTGCAGTGGAAAATAGGGTCCAAAGTGCTCAAAGCAAGTGACAAATATCAAATGAGACAACCTGGCACTACTGCAGAGCTGGTCATTCATGGCCTAGAAGTTGAAGATGCTGGAGATTACACTTGTGTTTGTGGTGACCAGAAGACAACAGCAACCTTAACAGTCCATGGTAAAAAGATGCTATTAAATTAATAACTCATTTCTCTCTGAAAAAGAATTGCTCARCACGAATTTGGGGGCATTATTAATCCACTCCTCTCCTCCTCCCTTCAAAAGGAYGAAATGAGATGTTTTTTTCTTTTCTTCTCAAGCTCGCTGTTCTTGGGTACTTACATTTTCTAGCCTGTTGCCCCCTCATCTCCTTTGTTTCACTTCCTCACTGTTCAAAGAAGTAGTGAGGGATGAAGAAGCCAAAACAGGAGGAGAAGTCATTCTGCTCCGTGGCCTGGCRTTGGCTTTTCCTGGGGACTGGCAGAAAGGGGGCCAAATTCTTAAAGTCGTGAATGCAAAATGAGATAAGGGTTGCTATTTCAAAGCACTTTGTGCTATTTCATAACATAGGTTTGAGGGATGTGGGGGACTAAACCTCTGTGTGGGACAAGCAGAGTACAGACTACTTTGACAGTTGGAAAATAAGAAAAAAAAGACAAGTTTTCAGCAGTTACACTCTTCTATATTCTACCTTTTCCCAGTAACAAAATCAGAAATATATCCCTTTTTTATGTTAACGATCTCATTACCTGATTTTCTGCTTTCCTCTCATGAATTGAGCATCTGATGTAGGTTTATGACTTAGATGTTAAGAATTAGTTTCCTTGAAGGTAATTTTCCTRTAGTTTGTTCTTCCTTGGGCTCAAATTTCCAAAATGGGAAAGTGAGAACCTGAAATTCTCCAGCTGCTTGTAATGGCCCTTCAGGCTTCAGTTTTAAAATAGAAATAGGTTTCTTTTGAACTCTGGATGTTATCATTTATATAGTTTTCAGTCAAACGAACAAAAAAAAATCACCCTTCCAGCCTCCTGCGATCATACCTATGTAAGTAAAATGCTACTGTATCCAGTAGATCTGTGTCTCTCTGTGTTGTTTTTTTTCACTATGAAAAGCAGCAGACATTCAAGGAATTACTTGTTGATAGTAACCATGCTCACATCACACTTGAAGAAGGATCCTTTCAGAGTTCCTGAACTTGGCTATCACTAAGCACATTTAAAATAGGATGAAAAAAAAAGGAGGCATAAAGGGAAATAATCCCAAGTACCAAAAAGAAATTGGGATTTGAATTCTGCTTTTCTGATGACCACTTGTCCGTGTTGCATCCTTTAGCCCTRCCACCACGTTTTAAGGAGGAGCTAATGAACAAGGAAGCAAAAGAAGGTGAAGATGTCGTTCTGCACTGTGAGCTTACCAAAGCTGCTCCAGTGGAGTGGAGGAAGGACCAGAAGATCCTCAAAGCAAGTGAGAAATACAAAATGAGGCAGGAAGGAACCAAGACAGAGCTAGTGATTCATAAAATAGCGGAGAAGGATGCAGGCGACTACACCTGTGTGTGTGGAGAGCACCAGTCTACAGCTATCTTAACAGTACAGGGTAAATATTATCCATTTCCTAACTAGAAAAGTCTATCCTTGCCTATCRGGTGTTCTGTTTTCTCTCTCTTTTTCTACCTTACTAACTGAAGTTCCATTTATTTGCAATAGTATTCCTTGTCTTTGATGATCCCCAGGCTGTGTRTCCTGGAAAATACCGTTCTGTATTCTGCTGCAGCCTCCTGCAGATCTTCAGACCACCTCTTCAGTGATCAGGACGTGTTGATTACTTTTATAGTTGGCAAAATCTGCTAACTTCGGATTCAGATTCTTAGATTAGATTGAGCCTGTACATACTTCAGCTTGTGCAGACTTCCTGGCTGATGTCACTTCCCAAAATCAACAACTTTATGTTCTGCAGATATTCTATTACCTCTCAGGGGAAATTGCCTTGTAGTTTGGATTTAGAGCTTTGTTTGCAATTTCTTTCTGTTTTCTGTTTCCCCAAACCAATTTGCGGTATGTTGCAAGTTATRTTTCTATTTTATAGCCCTGCCAGCACTTTTTAAACAAGAGCTTCAAGATGCCAAATCAGAAGAGGGCGGTACAGTAACACTGAAGTGTGAGCTTACCAAACCCAATGCTCTAGTGGAGTGGAGGAAAGGCGATACTACACTCTACCCCGGTTTGAAATATGAGATGAAGCAGCAGGGCTCCACTGCTGAGCTGATCATTCATGACTTAGAACTGGAAGATTCAGGAGAGTACACCTGTGACTCTGGACATCAGCAGACAACGGCTGTGGTCACTGTACATGGTAGGCGGAATGCTGACCCTCGGCTCAGTAAACATGGAGTGAAAGGAGCATCTTTCGGTGWTCCCTACTGCTGTTTATTTGCTTTGTTGCTGGTTTTCGATACCAGCATACATATTCTACTTGAGCCTAACACATGGTCAAGGTAGAAGGGTTCTGCTTGTAGTATCTGGAATGATTAGTCAGCATCAAAGCAATTAAACCTTGCCAGGATGTCAAAATACAATGAATCCTTATGCGCTCAGAGTGCAGGGAGTTTGATTGCATATGGGAATTTTGGAAATGATTATTCATTGCTTTGGTAGGCATAAGGTATGCAAAGATTGGGCAGAGCTGTGGATGAAGGATTTCTATAGCATGTTCTGAGTTTGCAGTATTATTGCTTGAGGCTTTGAGCCTCATATATGAAAACAAATGAACTTTGAGTGTAAACAGCTCTGTCCTCATGTGTTTTCATCAGCCCTTTCTATCAAATTGAGCACGATTTCTAAAGTCTGATTTTGCCATTCTTCTTCCATTTGTTGCCTTATTTTCATTTCTTACTGTACTATCTATTCCTGTTCTTGAATGCTGAGTTGATCTTTGAGATGTTGGYGAAGTTTTGTTTGGGGATCAAGACTCTTAGCCAAATACTGCAAACTCGCAGATCTTTATTAAGAAACAAGAAGGGCCCATGTAAGAGAACGAGTGTCCTGCTGTGTCCCGGTGTCCCTTGACTAAACCACCTCTAGCTGGCATGGAGGCCGTTCTGTGGACCACTTTGAAAGACAACTCTATTCCTCATTTCACAATCTGTCCTCACCTCTTGGTTCGCATAATGATTCAYGAAGGGTGCTACCAAAAAAAGAGAGATGCAGCCCAAGGATTGTGGAATCAGGAGAACAGACCTTTTCTGAAGAAAGATAGTAGGATTGGGTCCTTTCAGGACTAAAGCACTGTTACAACATTTACCTTTCACATTTTACAGCCCTGCCTGTCGTATTTAAACAACCCCTTCAAAATAAGGAAAGTGAGGAAGGAAGTACAGCTACTTTCTGTTGTGAGCTGTCAAAACCCAGTGCTGCAGTGGAATGGAAGAAAGGAGGAGTGGAGTTACAGCCCAGCCAGAAATATGAAATGAGGCAGAGGGAGTGCTTGGTAGAGCTCTTAATACATAATCTCAAATTAGAAGATACAGGAGAGTACAGCTGTGATACCGGGGATCAGGAAACAAAGGCATCTTTAAATGTGAAAGGTAGGTGCTGTGAGCTGATCCCTACAGCAATAGATATCATCTAACACACAAAGCAAAGCAGTTTGAATATGATTATTTTGAAGTGCATAGTATTTTGCCCATAAATACTTCCCTTTGCACCTGATACACCTTTTTTTTTTCTTTTTTTAATGAGAATGGAAGAAGGGGATACTTTGTTATTTCCAGTGCTGCATTGRTGTGGTGGGTTATACGAAGAAGTGCTTTTTAGCTTTACAGCTTGGGAGAGATTAAAGGAAGAACAATACTTYAGCGTAACATCTGGACATTTCACGTGACGTCACTTATGTATTTTWAAAAAAATTTTCTTCCATATCCTGGAAGGAGACTCATAACTACCATTTCAATTCATCAAGGCTGTCCATGGAGTTTTCTGTATTTTTTTTACTCTTGAGATCTTTGAGATCAACTGAAGGATAAATTAATTCAAATAATTCAACTCTGGAAAGGATTTGACCCAAGGAATGCAGGAAAGAAACTTTTTAGCTGCATATGGCTGCTTCTGGTGCAGCAAGATCTGTTACCAGCTCCARGCAAACTAGAGAACATGGATCCTCCCTGGGAATGTAGCACTTGAAAATCGCAGTAACTTTGTTCCCCTGAATGTCAGTTTAGATAAGGTAACTGGGACTTCACTCAGGCTCCTGGTTTTTTTCTTTCTTTTTTTTTTTCCTTCTTTTAGCCTTACCAGTCCTTTTCAAAAAGGAGCTCAAGGACAAGGATGTGGAAGAAGGAGCTGCAGTAAAATTCCAGTGTGAGCTGACAAAGGATAAGGCAGCTGTGGAGTGGAGGAAAGGCACCATGCAGCTCTTCCCGTGCRCCAAATACGACATTAAATTAAATGGCCGCATTGCAGAACTCGTGATTCACAATGTAGAACCAGAAGATGCCTCCGATTATACATGTGATACAGGAGACCAGCAGAGCACAGCAGTCCTCCGAGTGAATGGTTAGCATTGCCCAAAATGGAGCAGAGTATAAAAGGGTTTTGTGAAATTGTGTAGTTGATTTTCTGTTATTCCTTGCTGAATAAGTCCTTCCAAAAGTAAGATAGAGAGACAAGCAGGTGCTCAGTGGTAAAYCAGAATACGAAGAAATGAATTTTGTTGGAAGGGATTCACGTAATGGCTATTTAAGTCTATAAAGCACAGTATATAGACTCATTCCTCTAATATGAATAAAAGCAAGAAACTTCGCATCGTGGGGATTTTGAAATTCTAATAGATCTTTATTTTTGGTGCTTTGCATTAATTACTGGTTCAGCTGGATCAATAATTAATCATAAGCCRGTTACAAAAGTGTGTGTTATATTGTTTGCTGATTTTTAATGTCCTTCCATGAAAATCCTGAAAACATTGTATATTAAAACAAACCAGGAATAATGTGTGTTGCTAATCATGGTTTATGAAAGGTTTGTGCTTATCTCCTTTTCTGGATGGAACCTGTGTTTTTGATCTAAGCCACTTTTCACACTCCTGGTGGCTGAAACTGCCCCAAGAAGCAGCTGCTGGCTCACCTAGGAGTCCTGTGCTTGCTTTGGGTGTATCGCAAGAGGAGCTAGATAGGAGAACYGCAAGCACTGAAATTCCCCTTTTGCAACTGCTCACGCACCTATGGGATGGATGTTCCCTTCTCGTTTTCATCAGTGACAAGCTGTTGCCCGAGCCTGGTTTGAGGAGGAACCCAGTGCATTTATTTATCCATGCTCTGCCTTTAGGAGAAACAAACACGTTTGAGGAGCTGTCTGATCCTCTGCTTTTCTAGAAATACAGAATAAAAAAATGAGTTGTTCTTACCACATAGTCACTAAATGCAAATTTGTTCTGCAGCTTCCAAACCCAGGTTCCTTGGGCTGAGCTGTGCAGAACCCACGTTCACACATTCAAGCTAACGGGTTGTCTATTAACTGTTCTTGACTTTGCAGCCATCAAACCTCAGGTGAAGCAACAACTGAAGAACGAGGAAGTGGAGATGGGAGGAACGGCCAGGCTGCGCTGCGAGATTTCCGTAGGCAAAGCAGCAGTGGAGTGGAGCAAAGACGGAGTTGTGCTGCACGCAAGTTCCAAGTACGAAATGTGGCAGGACGGCACCCTCCGCGAGCTGCGTATTCACCACTTGGAGCCTAGCGACGTTGGAGAGTATTCCTGCAAGGCTGGGGATGAGACAACCTCTGCAAAACTGACCGTGAAAGGCAAGAGCCGTTTGCTGGCGCAAGGGGATTTTCRGTTCAATGTGCTAAGATTTTTGCAACGTAATTGTTACTACTGTAATAAATGCACACRGAGTACAGGAAGGGTATCATGAAGTAATATAAAATCTTATTATGATCAGTGAATAAATGCACTAATTTACTTGGGGGACTGGGGAGGATGAGGCAGCTATAAGTTTCTGCTCATGTGGCTCTGAATGTTTGCTTGACATCATGCGAGTGTGCGGATGGTTTGTCCCCAGCTTCCAGTCACGTGCCAACTGCATCAGGCCCTAGTTCATTACAGATGGAGCTGTCTTTCAGACAGGGTCACTGGTGTGGGACGATCGCTTCTAACCACTCCACAGGCTGCTCTGTATGTTATAAATGCTCTATATACTGTGCCCAACAGCGCCGGTTTTCATGCATAGGGTGACCTCAGTTGTCTACATCTGTATTGTATTTACCCACATGAGGACTGTGTTTCTTCCCTTTCAGTATTGCCCATGAGATTCAGGGTGTAGCTTCTGCCTTACTGTAGGCTGTGTGTGCCCGCCTGTGGCAGAAACAGGACGCAAGCAAACTGAAATGCGAATGCCCGTTGCTCCCGCTAATCCTTCAGCCCTGCTGAGAGCACAGTGCTTCCCTGATACCTGGCCGGCTGGGAGCCCAGAGTATTTGCAATGCTATTTGAAAACAGGCACTGGTGGGAATCAGTATTTCGTATGATTTTCATGTGTTTAATGTAACCTGGAGATGCGTAAGTGCAAAGATAGCAGATTTCCAAACCCTGAACTTGGAAGCTGGCATTCAAGCTTTATTCACCCAATTACAGGATCAAACGATAGGTAATTAAAAAAATAAATATGGAATGCATCTCTGAAAGAGAGAAAGAAAGAGTGATAAAACCACTCCTGAAAGGTGTTGGCTATGTCACTGAACACCCTGGTTGAAAGTGGTCACACATCAGAGATACGTGATTTGAGAAGCTGTGGTCTCTCCATCCTTGGAGATWACTTAAAACTCTGCTAGTCAAGGCCTTGAGTAACCTCCTCTAAGTTGGCCCTGCTTTGAGTAGTGGTTGGACCAGATGATCTCCATAGGTCCCTTCCAACCTATGTTATGCTATAATGCTATGGTTTGGTCCATRTTTTCCCTTTTGTGGCTTTACTGCTGAACCCTGGACTTTTTGCAGAGCCTGACGTGACCATAGTTTGTGGCCTAAAGGACACGGTGGTGTTTGAGGGCGACGACATCAGTTTTCAGTGCGAGGTTTCTCATGAGAACGCAAGGGACGTTGAATGGAAGCTACAGGACATTGCTCTGCAAAACAAYGAAATGAATGAAATCTCTGTGGAAAAAGGGAAGATTCACACCCTGACGTTAAGGAAGGTAACCGAACAGGACATTGGGACTGTCACTTTCCGAGTGGGACCACACAAGTCTACAGCACAGCTCACGGTGAAGGGTAAGAGAGAGGAGCAGGACTGGAGAAAATAGGCAACAATTTGCTTTTTGTGTATGCTGGTAAATTAATCTCTGCAAATTAATCTCTGCTGTGTTTGTGATTTCAGTGCCACCTCCAGTCTTTAAGGAGAAATTACAGAACATAGAATTGCAGGAAGACGAAACAGCCATCCTCCACTGTGAGGTTTCCCAGGCTAACGTCRCGGTGGAATGGAGGAAGGGCTCCCAAGTGATTTCCCCAGGCTCCAAATATGAAATCAGGCAAGAGGGAACAATCCATACTTTAAAAATTTATGGTTTAAAACCAGAAGACTCRGGCAAATACACCTGTGATAATGGAAACGAGCAAACGACGGCCACTTTAACTGTTAAAGGTAAGTAGATTTGTTTTGTTTTTAAGAYTTATTCCACTTTCATAGCTTAGTACTAGTGAGTGGGTGTTATCTACTGTCCTTGACTTCAGATGAACTTTCCTGACGTACAGCAGCTGAGGATCCARTCTTTTTGCTTTCAGAAGTTACTTTAAATCCTCTAGTAAGTAATGAACATGGAGACGTTCAAGTGTAATAACAGCTTCCACAATTCTAGACCCAAAGGCCTTCAGTCTGAATGACCAGACGGACAATTTTGATTCTTAACCACCTTTGTCCTTTGAGCTGCAGTCCCACTCGGGCAAATGGTGCTCCAGAGTCCAGGTGCTCAAACTAACCAGGGCACTSAGCTGCAGCTGAGAAGTGAGTCACAGAAGTGCTTTCAGTGTCTAAGCTCTTAAATGTAGGTGTAATGTGTCAGTATGTCTGCTTTCAAAAATCCACCCCTGATCAAAATACAACATTAATGTAACTTTTTCTGAGGTAAAAGATCAGTTAATGTGAAATACTGTCTTTCAAAATATCCCATGGRGACTCTCTCATGAAGGGCTTGTATCTGCCTGCTCTCACACTAGCTTTAGGATCTAGCTGTGCCTGGATATTTGTACTGTGAGCAGATGTGCTGACCGTGTCTGTCCTTTTGTGTCTCTGTGTGGGGTCCCAGCCATTCCAGCTCTCTTTGTAAAAAAGCTCCAAAATCAGGAAGCCAAAGAAGGCTCTACAGCGACCCTTCATGCTGAGCTCTCAAAACACGATGCACCAGTGAGATGGAAAAAGGGGTCGGTCTTGCTCCAAGCCAGCAACAAATATGAGATGAAGCAGATGGGCTCTATTGTAGAGCTACTCATCCATGACCTACAGCTGAAGGATGCTGGGGACTACACCTGTGATTCTGGCGATGAGCAAACTATGGCATCCTTGGTAGTGAAAGGTGACAAAAGGCTTTCACTTCACCTTTTTGGTAGCAATCTGTTAGTTTAAGTGTTCCGTAATGTACGTTTCAAGGCTGTTCTGCGATGAGGGTTTCTAGCTCAACAGTGACACAGTCTGACAGGCTAGATCTTCAAAAAGTTTGTCTGTCGAGCCCTCATTTTTCCATGCTTTGCATTCCTTTGCTGGCTCCTGAGTTCCATAGGGCTGTAGGAGCTCACCAACATGGGATGCCTTCCCTGSAAATACTGTGTAATGATACTTCCCCATGCCCAAATACTCAAGAATTTAAATATCAGGTAGAGACTTTTGAGTTCTGGCTTTAGTACCCATTTGGAAATTCAGGCACTTAGATACTTAAGAATCTATACCAGTGATGGCTGCTGCATAAAGTGGAACTTATTTCCAGAGATGCTCGGGGTGCGCAGTGCCCAGAGATTAGTGGGGAGCACAAAGTGCTTGTCTTCCTGGAAGCCCACCACTTTCTATCATTCCTTGTTTGGGTTTAAAGACATTGTAACTGAGGTTTGGAATGGTGCTGCAATTTTGCTGAATGTACCACTTAGGGCTTCAGCAACCTTTCTGCTTACTGACACCTGTAGCAGATAAAGATGACACAAAATTGGTTCACTTGGTATGGTCACATGTTACCATTCTGTCCAGAAGAGTCATACATTCAGAAACATAGAGGGAAATCAGCAAATCAGAGTACAACTGTGAAGCAGGATCAAGTTCACATTGGTGAATTGGTGAGATACAGTCAGCAATGAAACTTAAACATATTCCTCTGATTATCTTGGTGTAGCTTTGCCAGTCATCTTTACACAACCACTCCAGAACCAGCAAGCAGAAGAAGGAGGCACTGTCACTTTGAGCTGTGAAATCTCCAAACCAAATGCCACAGTGCAGTGGAAGAAGGCTGGGACAGTGCTGTGGCCAAGTGACAAGTACAAAATGTGCCAGGACGGTTCTGTGGCCGAGCTGACAATTTGCAACTTGAGCAAAGCCGATGCTGGAGAATACCTGTGCGACACCGGGGACCAGCAAACCACTGCAGCGGTGCTTGTGGAAGGTGGGGCTTCGAGTGGGGAAGGGCTAAGTAGAGTTTGCTTCCATGGGAGTGGCACATGATTAAGTAATTTGACAGCTAGAGGACATCCTGTGCCCAAACAGAACGATGGGCATTTCAAAGAGATCAGAGTGATTTCAGAGTCACCTGAAGTCAATGATTCTATGGCTTAATATTAATATCACCCACTACAATCTGTTGACAGCGTTTCCGCAATACATATATTGCCTTTAAATGTAATGTATTAGGTATTTCTCCTACATACACGCAACACAGTATAGCATGCATACTTTATAGACTCTCACATGTAATGTGTATGTGCCTAATGTGTATATATGTATGCACACATTATGCATCTGTAAGTATGTAATGTTACAAATTATGCATGCATATACATACAGTGTTTAGTGTTTTGTGGACGTTAGTTCTTTCAAATAATGTAGTATTGTCAAGAGTTTGCATAATAAAATGTTTAATCCAGGAAAAGAGGAGACATCATTTTAAAGTATTTATCAAACTCTYTTGACCTTTCTCCAAAGAACCAGCAGCAACCATAGTGGAGACACTGAAGGACGTCACTTCGTATGAAGGAGAAGATGCAGTCTTTGAATGCAAGCTGTCTCGGGAGACAACTCAAGCTGCCCAGTGGTTCCTGGGGGACGTTCCCTTGCAATCCAATGAAATGAATGAGATCGGAGTTCAAGAGAAGTGTCACACATTGATCCTCAGGAAGGTGACACTAGAAGACTGCGGACCCATCAGTTTCAAAATCGGGCAGCATACCTCAAGGGCACAACTAACAGTCAAAGGTGAGCAGTCCCCTAGAAACAAGGATTTAGGAGGTGCTGGTCAGCCCTGCCAATACTGCTTTAGTTACTGGAGAGATGTATGTGGGAGGAAGGGTCTCTGGAAATCTTGCGTGAGATTCAACTAACCCAGCTGAAGCAAGAGTTGGAACAAAGCTTATATTGTTTATTCCACTCTGATCTAGTTCAAAATGTAAATATATAAATTAAATGTTGATAYGTACATATGTACATATAAATTAATCCTATTTTTGTGATGTGTGTGTATGAACAGTTCAACATGGTACTGTTTGGGTGGACAGAGGTTCCTGCAAACATTACATTTCATCGAATCAGTAATGTATTAAATATCTTTACTCTACATTGGCTTAAAAACTTACTAAGTCATTAAATCTGATGTCCAGAGAGCCAGCCAACGATATATACGTGCTGCAGATTAGAAATTGTTTTCATGTGGCAGGATTGCTCCTCAAACATTAGAACAACCTGAAGTGACACTGGCACCTACATGAGATCTAAATTTGTCCTGGCTTTTCTTCTAGCAGTGGAACTTAAAAAAAAAAAAAAAAAAAAAAAAAAGACAATTTGACTGTGAGATGTTATGATTTCTTATGGTCACCTATCAGGGAGCATCTGGGGATAATGCTGGACTTTGCAATTGCAGCACTGTTTGTATTCCTTTTCCCACAGTTGCTCCTGTCACATTTGTAAAGGAGCTCTGCAGCTTGGATCTGCAGGAGGGTGGCACAGCTCACTTGTCCTGTGAGGTGTCCAGGCCTGATGTCCCGGTGGAGTGGAAGAAAGACATGTCTGCAATCCACTCGAGCAAGAAGTGCAGCATCAAGCAGGAAGGGAGTGTACACACACTGATCATCTACGACTTGAACTGCGAGGACTCAGGGGAGTATAGCTGCCATACAGCTGATGGGAAGACCACAGCCAGAATAGACGTTAAGGGTATGATTTCCTCTCTTCTCAGCAGTTGAGACCACAGCTGGAGTACTGTRTCTGTTTTGGGGGCTCCTCAGTACTAGAAAGACATTGAGGTATTAGAGCAAGTCCATGGAGGCTGCCCAGTTTGTCAAGGGAGGGGGCTGGAGCCCATGTAGTATGAACAACTCCATCTGGCTTAGACCTAGACATTCCTGCCCTGGCAGCTGTCCTTCAGATAAATACAGCAGAATTGTACGTGACCTTCATGAATGCCGTTACCGTTTCAGTTCTTACCAGTACCTTAAAAATAAAACCTTCCTTCGCTTTCTGTTTTTGTTTTACACTTTTTTTCCTTCCTCTTTGCATTTCAAGCTCTGCCTGTGCTTTTCAAACACTGGCTGAAAAATGAAGAAGTGGAGGAAGGCCGCACAGCTGTGCTGCACTGTGAGCTGACAAAGCCTAATGCTCCTGTGGAGTGGAGGAAAGGAGATAAGGTGTTGCAGCCAAGTGACAAGTATGAGATCAAGCAAGAGGGGACACATGTGGAGCTCTTTATCTATGATGCTGAGGCTCAGGATGCTGGCGAATACACGTGTGACTCAGGGGATCAGCAGACCTCCGCATCATTGCAAGTCAAAGGTAGGAAGATGACCCTTGCTTGGAAGCAAAGAACTTTTGGCTGTGGCTGTGCTCCACAAAGGGGAAGTGGAAGCCTTATTGCTGAATTATCGTTAACGCTCTGCACCTGGGAATTACAACAGATCAGGGCTTGACCTACAATCTGTTCTTCAAAGAATCTAGTGGCTTTTAAACTTGGTTCTATTTCTGCAGTTGAAATTCTCATCTCACTGTGAGAGCTGGGAGCAAAACTGCAGCTGCTGATGATGGAGGGTGTCAAGAGGGTATGATGGAGGTGCAGGAACATTTAGGAAGCTTGACTGCCACCTGATAATAAGAGAGGCTGGAGTATTTCTCTTTGCCTAGACTGGCTCGRTCTTAAATGGAGCCGTTGTGCCCATTTGTGGCTGAGCAGTCCAAGAAGTATGGTTCTCTGTCTAGTGGCTACATTACTGCAGTTTTAAGAGTTTTATTARGTTTATACTAAGAGTGCTCTGCCTTTTAACTCGGGCAACAAGATGTTGCTTTTAGAAATTTGTTTTGCTCAGAATGAGTGGTTTCAGCAATTAAATATCCAAACACTATGATTTGTACTATTGTCCCTCTAACTGGTTACACTGAAAATTGTGGGTGCACGCCCATACAAAGCCCTTTAGATGGCCTGTGGCGATCCTATACGAAGTAGCAGCGTTCTCCCATCACAGTGTCGGCGGCTGATCCCCGTGAGCATTTGGCTATGGCAGAACTCAAAAAGTCCTGCTGCAGAYGTGGTGTTCCAGCAGGCAAGCTGTGGTTCAGAAAGATGGGAACTGCCAAGCCGGAGAAGTTGCGAGCGTGTCGCTTACCCCTGAGTCARTGCTGTGTCTGCTTCTCCGTTGCAGTGCTACCAGTGCTGTTTAAGGAGGAGCTGAAAAACGTGGAATCTGAAGAAGGGGGAACGGCTGTCCTGCACTGCGAGATCTCCAAGCCGGATGCGCCCGTTGAGTGGAGAAAAGGAGGGTTGGTCATTCAGCCCAGTGACAAATACGAGATGAAGCTGAAAGGCAGCATCGCTGAGCTAATCATCCACGGCGTGGAGCCTGACGACTGCGGGGATTACACGTGTAGCACTGGATACGAGATCACCGCGGGTTCTGTGTATGTACAAGGTAAGGTGAAGTGTGATGAAAATGCTCCGACTTCTCTGCCAAAATTATTCACTCCGGTATCTTTGACAGTAACAGACCAAACTTGTCTCAGGTGGAAACAGCTTAACCTTCTTTCTTTCCTTTCCTGATCTCAATGAATATTTAGGCATTTACATCTGTGCTGAGGTTCGACTACTGTCTGTAAGTTAATGCGGTTCAAAGCGCTGACCATACAGTGTATGATAGCAGCTGGTACTATTTAAAAACTATTTATTTGAAATAACTGTTAYGAAAAATGCTCAATTTCTTGTTATGATTGTTTATGGCTCCAATTGTTGATATTCTTATTAATCTTTTAAAGCTGTGCAAATAAATACCCCATTTAAATCTTAAGCTAGCTTTCTGCCTCCGACTGCGTACAGTATCAGTGCAGATGGCTGCAACACACAGGACAGCCAGGTAGGAATTATTCATGAAACAGAGTGTCCTTCCAATGAAACAGTGTTTGCAGACAAACAAACACACTTCATTTGCAAGCGCGTGAAGGATGGAAGGTGTTTTTTAAATACCTGAAAGAAATGTAAGGKTTTTTTTCCCCTGGAACAAGCATTACAAGTTTCGTTTTCCTGGACAACTTGCACTGTGGCTTAGGTTATTTCTACCAGAAGGAACATGTGTATGTTTATGCTTTTGTTTTCCTTTGGCACCTTTTCTTGCTCTGTTATACAGAAGAAGAAGCAGTCATAGTTTCTGATTTAAAGAACACAGACGTCTTTGTGGGTGAGTCAGCCACGTTTACCTGCGAGCTCTCACGCCCGGGCGTGAAGAATGTACAGTGGTGGCTTGATGGATCTCCCCTTCACAACAACTTTGTGACAGAGATCTCTGAGCAGGACGGAACAGTCCACACTTTAACCCTAAAGGACGTGGCGTGCCATGACTCGGGCACTGTCACCTTCAGAGCTGGGTCCCTTTTATCTTCAGCTAAATTATTAGTCAAAGGTATTTCATCGTTAGAAAGACACAAACGGCCACCTCCACAATTGCTCAGTGTGCTAGTGCTTCTACCTTCCTGGCTACCCTTACTAAATGTCTCCACAATTCTTCTTTGGCATAATAGTCCTGCAGCCTTCCACCCGTGCTCAGTGTAGGTACAACCACATCTGCTTTTTGGATGATTCAGGTGAGGAAGGGCTGCRGGGTCAGGGCTGTTGCTTTCACCTGGCATCCTGGAAGAGCTGGACATATTCAGGAGAAGAGGCTGCGCTTTTGTAACTATGGAGCTACCTGATTCTCCCTCCAAACTGYTTTTATAATACAACAAAATATTATGTGGCCAGAAGTTCACATAATTCTCTACTATGCTGTTGCATAGCTTGGACACTCTCACAAGCTCAACAAATTCCCAAGTCAAGGTCTTAGGCTTCTAAACCCTCCTGGAAGCCACTGGTATGACCCCAGAGTAGCACAGTGGCAAAGTGGGCCCCAGTAGTTGATTGCTAATGGTTGAATACTAATGATTAGCACTGTACTGGGCAAATTTTGTCATCTGTTGAATGAATATTTTTCTCATTTGGTAAGGGTAGCCACAAACTGCAAATAACACTGAGCTCCAAACTTTATGGTAAAGTGAGCTACTTCACATCTAGTCCCTTTATAGCTGTCTGGAAAAGCTGTTATTTTTCAGACAAAAATAGCACTTATTCCTCACTTGGGAAAGGGATTTGTATATTAGGTTTAGTATGTAAAGAGGGGTAAAGGATGAAATATTCTCTTTGTTCAGGTCTTCCTCTATGTTATAATTATTCACCGTTATATCAATCGTCCAC
This sequence comes from Rhea americana, assembly GCF_003343005.1. Lineage (NCBI taxonomy): Eukaryota > Metazoa > Chordata > Aves > Rheiformes > Rheidae > Rhea > Rhea americana. The sequence goes on along the minus strand of NW_028186612.1, from coordinate 5,860,847 downwards.
AATAAGGAATTGCAGTCAGGAATTGTTACCTGCTTCTCTGTCAATCTAGTATGTCCCTTGCTGACCTTAAGAAAATTTTTCTCTCTGTGGAGAAGAAATATCAAATCATCTATATCTAGTATCAGAAYGGTGCAGCAGGGAGACAGTGTGTAAATACGAGAAATCCCATGTCCATTTGCTATCAAATTTGACTTCAGTATTGGAGACAGAATCTGGTTCTGAGAACTGTAGGCAAAGAACTCCGGTGGGTGTAGAAAATAAATTAAAAATAAGTGCATTGTTAGATACTCAGCCAAATAAAGGGCTCYTGGGAAGTTTAAATYTCATAGAATCACAGAATGGTTGAGGTCTAGCACCCAAAGCTTATGCTAGTACAAGCATGTATGTGGATATATTGTGTTTCTGCTGAAGTAAGGATTTTTTTTCAGTGTGAACTGAGTCACAGTGTTATATGACTATAACTGGATTAGGATGAGGAAGGCCTTTAAAAAACACCCCAGTTATGGTGCTCTGCTCCATTTAATAGGAAAGTAAAACACTAGTAATACTCTAACTGTGCTTGTATTAACAGTCAATTTCCTGCACTTTATTTTGTCCAGAAGTTTGAAGATCTGTCTTCAAGCTATGTGTATTTTGGTCTATCTAGCTATCCTATCTAGCTTGTTCTTCCTCAGGGAACAGGTTACCTCTCTTAGGGCCGAGCTCCATGTTCTCCTAGCGTGCTTATAACAGGATATATGTTCTGTGATGACCAAGTTCTCATGACAGCTTCACGTCTTTGGCCTTCACAACACCATTGTCCTACAGTTGCATCCATTCACTGTCACACCATGGTTGGGCAAGGGGGGAATGGAGAAGGTTGGAAGTGAGGCAGTGAGGAAAGGACACTCTCCTCCTTTTGGCACCACTAGTGGCATTGACTGTGAGGAGCATATTTCTACATCTTATGGCARTGGTGGTGTAGTCCCCCAATTGCGCCGAGATCTTCCTGCTTTTTCAGTCCTGATGTAACCAAAACACCTCCAGGACCTGACACTGATGCTTTCTGTCTGTACACACACACGCACACGGTGACAGAGGGAGCCTTAGAGAACAGAATCAAGCCTTGCAACCAGATGCCAAGAGACATTTCCCAAACTATCCTTGCTTCCCAAGGACGGCCATTAACATCAGAAGTCCCTCAGCCCAACCTCTCCCCTGTGCAGCGCCCTTGCTTGTTACAGCTGTGCAGGACCTTTGCTTCCCATGCTGCTGTGAGTGGGCAGGAGCTTGCCTTTTCAAGCCCCTTCCTCGCAGTCCCCCTGAGCAGTGCTGATAGCTTTCTTGTGCCTGAGTCAGTCGAGGCAGCCCGTCCAGTACACCCCTCCATCTCAGACATGCGCTCTTGAAATGTTCCGAGAAGCAGAAGSGTTTCTCATCCAGCACTACTTAGGCTAGAGAGTTTCACCAGTGCTGAGAGGAAAGTGAGTGATGGCAGAGGTCCCAGGAGATCTTCTGCACAGAAGCTCAGGGTCAGGACTGTTAAAGTGCAGGCTTTAACTGCTGCTGGTCCCACTTTCCAGTGTGCTAGTTACATTCTAACGCACCAGTTTTGCTTTATCCTGTTTGATGCTGACACGAGCAAAGACTAAACCTCTAATCCCCAGTGTGCCCAGTCAGCTTCTTGCTTGCACTTTCACTCGGCTTGCTTCCTCCAACTCTGTACTTGTCAAAAATCTCCAAGTTGCTGTTTCCTTGAGGATCCACTAATGCATGTCCCTCCTGACGTGTTGGTTGACAGATCCAACCATTGAAGTGGTCAGTCCCATGCAGGATTTAACTGTTGATGAAGATGGCCCAGCAGAGTTCATATGCCAATATTCTAGGCCAGTGCACGCCATATGGAAGAAAAATGATCAGGAAATGCATGCAGATGGGCAGCGAATCATTATCGTGCAGGACTGGAATGTAAGCATGCTAAAAATTAAATCTACGGTACCAGAAGACACTGGCATCTATTCTTGTGAAGCTGAAGGCACTAAAGTGGTGGCTGCACTTGATGTTCAAGGTGAGGTCTTCCAGAGAAAGAGGAAGACTATCATGGGTTCCAAATAAAAAAGGTGGAAAAATCATGGAAACATCTCACAACAAGTGACACATCAGAACTCGTTCTTTGGTGTCCACTCCAGTACTGATAGCAGTGCTAAAAATAGATGGGAGTTAACAGAAACTGAATAGGAAACGGCGACGTTTCACAGAAGCTTAGTTCTAATTAATGCTCGCTTATTATATCGAGTATGTATCATGCCTCCTCTGTGATGAACTGCATTTGGCTCCAGCRTCAGTGCAGTGGGATGTCTTGCTGAGTTGCTCTGATATTGCAGAYATAATGTTGGTCCAAAGGAATAGCGAGAAAACCTTTTGCTATTACAGAATGTTTTTTTTTTTACATGCAACTCACTTTAAAACCAATTGCTAATAGAGAGAGGGGAATTTAATTTTATTTTCAATTAGTGTCAACTGCAGCTGATCTTGTTCAGTTACTTATTTCAAACACTGACCACTCAGAAAATACCYTCTCACTTACAAGCAGCATTTGAGGGCTGCAGGAAACAGCAAAGAAAATAATAACAATAGTTATATATATTTTATATGGATGTCTAATAATTTACTTCTGATAAGGATTTTTTGTTTTCAGTCACCAGGTGAATTAGTGTGATCAGCAGTAATAGTGTTTCTGATCTGATTTATGAATTACCTTGGTTTATTAGGCAAAACTGTGCTTTCTACCTAATTAATTGCAAGTACAGGAGCAGAGTATTATTTATTACAGTATTTTGTACTTTGATAAGCATCTTCCATTTTAGGAATAAAAAACAGCTAACAGATATTAGTATGTATAAGCCAAAAGAGGAGATAGGATCTGCAGTTACCCACTTCTTACCCATTCGGGAACTAGCACTCAGAAAGTAATTGAAGAAACAGCTTGGATTTATCCAAACCTATGTTATACATTCTCCAAGGGTTTGAAAAATCTTGAGTATTATAAAATACAGAAACCTTTTTAGTAACTCATATATATATATATATATATATATTTTTTTGCTAAGCAGTAGTTCAGTGTTAATTTTCTGTGATCCAAACAGTGCCGGACAGTGGCTGTAGAGATCTTGTACAGGAGTATCGCGGAGTGTTGGTTTATATTATAGATCACGACCATTTTATGGTCTTTGTGTGAACTATATTATGTGCACGTAATTTGTCCCTGTATCCACAAACTATATCCACATTTAGCCCACGTTTAGTTGTGCACCAGGCTTACTGCTTATGTACAAACGCGAACCAATGCATGCAACTGCAGTGACTGTGCATGTTTCTGGCCACACGATTCACCTCACACGTGCAGAAGAAAATAAACCTAATATATTGTCATAAGGCTTTAATGATAATTCAGAAAATCCTATTAATATAGGCGTTAATTTTTTATGTGTTTCCTAGCAGTAGACTTGTGAAAAGGTTTGTTAACTTAGTTGGCAGTCCCTATAGCTTTGCCAGCTGTAATACTCTCTGGATGCATTTATTTTGCATGAAAGGTAGTAAGATTTTATTGTAGGCTGTCAGTTGTTTCAATTTTCCCCAGTTACAACATTAATTGTGTCTGCCTGGGAGCTCTGTGGGAAATATTTACTGTTTTGGGACAGAAGGAATCTGATTATGTCCCTGAACTATCACTTCCTGTTGAATATTGGCTTGGTTCATATACAAAACAACATTTTTTCTTTATTCATAAAGACAGCAGTCATGTTTCTGGAGGAAGCCTAGATGAAATGCTAGAGCTTCTAGAGGTTTTTCATTATTTTTAAACTATCTCACAACTTAAAATGCTTCGAAATATAGCRCTGTGTTAGAGCATGGTTGAAATTAGCAGCTAAAACCACAAGCGTACTTTATCACATCCATATCCTTTCCATCAGCTTTCCAGCAGTGGCAATCACCAGTTCTGCAAGGTTTGWCAATATTCAGATATGCATAGCCAAATAATTAATATTGTTGATGGTTCTGCTTCTCCACTAGCTAAGAACAGCATTGTCCAGGGCCTGGAGAACGTGGAAGCGGTGGAAGGAGGCGAAGCCCTCTTCGAGTGCTACCTTTCCAAACCCGAGTGCTACAATTACAACTGGCTGATTGATGATGAGCCTGCCAAAACTACAGAAAACACGGAGATGGTTTACTTCGAAAATGGGCGCAGGCATCTTCTTCTGCTGAAGAACCTAACTCCCCAGGACAGCTGCCGGGTGACTTTTACGTGCAGCGACGCAGTGACCTCCGCCTTCCTGACYGTGAAAGGTAACGGAAGCAATCTTACAGGGAGTCTTAAATTTTTGATTTGCAAGGGCAAATGAAACAGAGAAATGCAATAAGTGGCAGAGAATAAAAGTTGCATAAGCTGCTCACTTCATACCCAACRTCTTATTCCCAACCAATGAATGAATGGTGTTTTATATTTTCCTTTTTTCTTACTGTTCTTTTTGTCATGACCTGGATATAAAAAACATCATTTAGCAACGAGTTAGATACCTATGACTGTCCTTCAATAGTGGTGGAGGTGACTTTTCTAGGAACTTATGTTGACTAAGAGACGCAGCACTCTGCGGTTTTCTCAGCTCTTGACCAGAGACAAATCCTTCTTGGAAGTGTTGTCAGCTTCTTGTGTCTGCCTCTTACTTGCATTTCCATATTTCTGACTTGCCATATGTGCAAGTGTTATATATCCCGTTTAACATGGCCTAATCACAAAACCAGAAAAAAAAAACATGCTCCCGTTTCCACTTCCTTTCCACTGTAACTGCTTTYTGGGATGTTTTCTAATTATTACCACCTTACGCTCAGAAATGTCTTTTGACAAGGACTTTCATTCTCAAGAAATGTTTCAATTTTTTGGCATAAAACAATTTCCCATACTTCGAGTATCAGTTGCAGGATACTGGAGGTTTGGCTGGGGCTTTCTACTTAGTCCCGTTTTAATAAATCTATCATTCCATTAAATCCATCTGCTTTTTCTGATAATCCTGAGATCAAATCCAGGCTTGCTGTGAACAGATACAAATCTTGTCAAACCTTCACAGTGGTGTCTGATTGCATCAGGAGGAGATTCAGCTCCGTTATTTCCTGATGGTTTTATGAAGATCTGTTCCCCAGTCCCAGTGACTGGGGTGCACACCCATATGTGCACTTCTGCGCTAGCTGTCCAACGAGAGCGCGCTGCACAGCCAGCRCGAATACTCTGTGGCTCTGCAGTGCTGCAGTCCCTGTCAAACCCACTAACCTCATTTACTACCTTAAAAAGCATTGCCAAACTAGGTACCAAATCCATAACGATTTGTCCGAGTCCTCTCCTGTTTAACTTAGTTCCAAGAAGAAGCTGATTTGTGATACGGACGTGCCGTTAACCCTTAGGAGTTCATGCAAATGGTAAAGTCATTCTGATAACTCTTGGGATTTCATGCAGAAATGTGAAAGCTAGAGAACCTGGGTTTAAAAAGCAAGTAAATTGAAATGCCTTTCATGACTCAAAAATGTGCAAAGCGGCAGGCTGAGGAACTGTAGTTCTAGGGTCTCAGGAGAGTTTGGGCTCTGGTTTGTATAGCACTTGAGCTCTGAGGACCAAGTCCATCTTTAAGTTAGTATTTTATTTCATTTGATTTTATAGCTATCATTATTTCAGGATGCTATTTGCACTTTTTTTTTTTTTTTTTTTTTGTATATTTGGAGAAAGGAGGAGGTAGCTCTTCCTTTAAGACCTTTATGGGGTCGGTTGTTTCCGTGCTTAGGGGTTATGCATTTGCCATTTACATCAAGGAATCAAAACCAGGATTCAAAACCAGGATTCACCTTAGGTCATTGCAGGCAATTGTGTGAACTATCTAAATCTACTTGTCCTAGACCCCTCTTGTACTCTGTAAGGAAGAGAGAGTGTTTGCAAATGCTTATCTCACTGAGATACTGAAACTAAAGGGCAAAACCCACCCTTTTCCTAGCATTTTCATGGTAGTATTCACAGATTGTTCAGTAAAGAAAATACAGAAAAGCAGCAGTTTCTGGTYGGAGATACGTGACTCTCAGTAATGAAAGCTCTGTAAGCTCATTTAAGTTTCTCCAATGCATTTTTCTGCTACTTGGAAAAGGAAGATGTTTCCGGATCGGTTTTCGCTCCTGAAAGTACTGGAAAATTTCAGTACTCATAATACCTCTTACCAGCATTTGTTCCAGTACCTGAGGGCTCGATTACCTGGTTTTATCTGCAGGGTGGCGCTTGCGGATCTTGCAACCTCTCACAGATGTGGAAGTCTCTCCAGGGGACAGAGCTACGTTTAGCTGTGTTCTGAGTGAAGCGGTGCCAATTAATGAAGTTACCTGGTACACCAATGACAGAGAGATCCAAACAGATGAAGACTGGGAGGTACAAGCAGATGGAAATAAATACGAACTTATTCTGAAAAAAGCCCAGCTCCATCATTCTGGAGAGGTGACCTTTGCTTCCAGGGAAGCAATCACATCAGCCAAGTTAGCTGTGACTGGTAAGTTCAGACGTTTTAAGTATCTGTCACTGTAGCCTAGTGGCACTTGAAATCTCAGACTTTGGTACTGAGCTACTGCATTAAATTTTCTAAGCTTTGTACTGGTTTGCTTCTCATGTCCCAAGCTAGCGTTCTTAGGCTGAGAAGATGCTGCTGCTGGGCAACTTGTTCTTCAAACAGAAAAAGTTCACCTCATCAGAGGAAAATTAGATCAGACTAGAGACAGTCGCCAGGTTTCCTTAGCTGCAGTCTTTCATAAAATGTAACATAGAATCTCCTGAAAATCAGTTTACTGAGAATTCAGCACCGCCCGTGGCAAACGTGTGGGCACTGGAGGGAGCTGAACTAGCGTGCACAYGGAAAAATTATCAGGGGCAGCACAGAAGCCTTTGAAGTGTGCTAATCTGCTCAAGTAGGGGTTTGACTGTAAATACAGACAAGAAGCTGTGCACTCAAGGTATGCATGGAAAGATATGTTTGGGGTCTCCAAATTAAAAAAAGGAAAAAGTTAAAAAAAAATATTTCCTTGTAATCTGTTGGATTATTATAGTATATGACGGTAGGTCATTTACTCAGTAAGTGCCATATATGCATCTTTTTTTAACTRGGTAGGAAAAAGTAGCAGGAAAATACCATATGTGACATAAGTATCTGAGATAGCTCTTGGGAAATGACCGTTTGTCATTAGTAGCGTAGGTCGATCGGCCTTGCGGTCATGGGCACTTAGCCACTCAGCTTCATACTGAGCTGGGTGCTGAATGTGCTGCGCCTCCTTGTTGCTTGCAGAAGCCTCTCAGGTTGTTGTAGTGTAAAGCACTGTTGCTCATGTTGTACATCTCTGGAACTTTGTTGTGCCCTCAGCCCACCCTGATCCCCCTGAAGAACCAGAAGTTTTAAGTAAGAACAGTCACTCTGTAACCCTGTCTTGGTACAAGCCGCTGAGYGACGGTGGTTGTGACATCCTAGGCTACAACGTTGAAAAGAAAATCCCAGGTGTTGGCTGGCAGTCATGCAGCAAGGGCGTGATTCAAAGCACGGAGTTTGTGGTGGACCATCTCACCCCGGGCGAACCCTACAGATTTCGCGTTTCGGCTATAAACAAAGTCGGGGCCAGTGAGCCGGTGCACTTCCCTSAAATGGTGCAGCTAGGTGAGAGAGCGAGGTGCCCCCAGGAGGACTGAGAGCCGCTGTAGGCTTGCGTTCCACGTGGCATGCCTGTTTCACCCGCTCCAGGGATCTCCTGGAGGAGTCCACTGTGCACCCTATTGCAGTGCTTTGCTGCCAGCACGGTATAGGAGAACCGGCTTGGAAAAATTGTTCTGGGTGGCTGCAAAGCAAARCCCGCTGCGTTGTTGGTGCTCAGCATTTATTTTCTCCAAACTGCCTGCACTGCATCCGTGTTCTGTCTGGTGACCGCGAGTTTCTGTTCTGACGGAGGTCAGCTGCAGCGACGCGGAAGGGGCATGCTGGAATGTGTATGGTGCAGCTGAGGCCCTGGGTGCCTGCGCAGCGGGTGGGCAGCGTTGTCTCCTTCACCCCTCTCGTTACGCTGTTTGCATATCTCTATATAATAACCCCCAGGGAGGGGTTATGGGTAGTGCTGGACTACACGGTTCCTTTGGTGTCTTGGTGAAACTTGGGAAGCCGCAGYGAGGTGGAGAGCCACTCTTCCAATGTTTCTTTTCCTTTCTCGCGACACTGTCTGTGATAGCAGAGTCCCCAGCAAGTATCTCAAAGTGGAAAGACTATATGTATATATATACACACACATATATATATATATATGTATATGTATATATGTGTTAAAAAAAAAAGAAAAAAGATGCCTTTTGCTTAAGGCTCAGTGATGTTTTGCAACATAACAGCTTCCAGCGTGTCAGCTGCACCCTGATAACTCTGCATGCGCTCACGTTGTCTGTGACCACTCCGAGGCCCTTTGGGCAACGATCCCCTCAGCCTGCTGAAATGTGCAGGGGGGCAGATGACGTTCGGGGCTGCGCTCCTTCTGGGAGCTCGGCTGTGCGCGTCAGGTCCCGGTCAATGGCAGCTGAACATCTGCACGTTTCATGGATTYGTCCTGGCTTCATTTGGGGTGTCGCTGGCATACGAGCAGCAYGTCATTGGCATGACTCCTTCCAAAGTAAAGAAGATACGGAAAAATTTTAGAGAAAATCTTTACACTTTCTGAGAATATTCAATTCTTCRGGAACTAGACCAAATACTCTTTTCTTTTACTTTCAAGACTAGGATGAAGTCAGCTTTTAATAGTCTCTTTTATTCTTTTTTTTTTCTTTATTGTATCACTTCTTCAAAAATTCTTCATTCTAAACATTGAGCTCTTCGAGGATGTCTAGGGCTGTTTGAATGTTCATTATGATGGTAATGAAGATCACCAAATACAGAAACAGAAAAAAAAAGAAACAACTTTTGCATGCATATATTTATATGAATTTGGTTTAACTTCTGGGAGAGCTTGTGCGATTAATTTGGTATTATCTTTGGAAATTGTGAACGTTGGATGCTGCCCGTTGTGTTCATTGATTGTCTGCAACAGTCAAAGAATCTATATCTTAAGGATGGGATGTTTGGTTATTCTACAGAGTGATCTGGAGCACCTTAAAGTTTATGACTTGTTGTGTTAATTCCTGTCTTTTTTTTTTTTTTTTTTTAATCTGTGTAATTACAGAGCCTCCAATTACAGTCACTCATCCTTTGGTGGGAGGATCAGTATCAGAAGGGGAGGTGGCTCGCTTGGAGTGCGAATTATCAAGTGAAATCCAAGAGACAGCGACATGGCTCAAAGGAGAAGAGCAAATACAAGCTGGAGGAAGATACGAAATCCTCTCTGATGGAAAAAAGCAGATACTCATTATTCATGAATTTAAACCTGAAGATCAGGACACATACACCTGCATGGTTTCTCCAGAAGTCAAATCTGTTGCCAGCCTGTGTCTTGAAGGTACAGAGTACATTCCTGTGACCTTAAATCAGTTCTACTTAGGGATATCTAGAGGCATCTCAGCAGCTTGGTCTGGAATTTATTTTCCTTTACAAGTTGTCTTTAAAATCCACAAGGAATTATTATCCCTATTTGGTATTGCCCAGTATGTTTCTGAATCTGTAATAGTTTTGAGCTGTTCAGATAAGAATTTTGTGATATTCTCCACCTTAAATTGTTACCAAAATCCCCCAAAAAACTTTGAAAGAAGAGAGAAAATTGGGTAAGTTGGAATAATACAGTCTTTTTATACTGCACTGGGCTGAACACTGACCAAAACTAATCGCTATGATTTTTTTTGATAGCTCTTTGTTTCCATAAGCTTAAGAATGATCACCAGATCATTATTACTCTAAGCTCACTGGGATGCACTTTTTGTCCCCTCTCCTGTTATTTAGGCAGCTCACTTTGTTCCAGAGGGTGAGTCAGACTAAACATAGGTATCTCCAGGCAGGTGTCTCCATGTGAGGTGGCTATCTCAGCTCCCTTTACAACCAGTGGAGATCTGTTCAAAACGGTCAGTGGAGCCCTGTCTAACTTTAAAACAGGGTGAGCTGAATTGCTTTCCATGCTCCGCTGAGTGTCTTAACTAGAGACTCAGCAATTGCGATAGGAGCGTAAGTGCGAGCTCATGGGAGACACTTGCAGTTATGCATCTTTTTCTGCATGCTAGATCTTCCTATCTTGCTTCTTTGGCTACAGAAGGAACCAGGATAACTGGCTTATGCTAAATGCCTGGTTTTTAGTTGGCTGCAGTTAGGTTAAGTGAATCGCGCTAATCTCACTATGAAAAGAGGGAGCTGATAAGAGTAGACYGATTGTGAATGCAGCTGTTTTTGTTCATTCTTTACAAAATGAGTTTAACTGGTTAAATGCATGGGTAAATTAAGATATACAAATAAAAAACAATGATGGGTAGATTTCTTAAAAAAAAAAATCCTATGTATTTCTGTCATGCCCTTGCTTGAGATAAAGACCTTATTGAGGTCTCCCACTGAAAGACTATCATTGTTAATCTAATTGTGTGTGTTATTTTCCATATCCAAATGTGAATCATACTCTYTTGGTCTGGATTATTATTATTCTTAGCAAAAGTTTTGGCACTTTACTTCTGTTGTTCTCCGTGAGAGTGTTTGTGTATTCCACAAATAAAAGAGAACTGCAACAGAAAGGACAAAGCCACTGTTTTTTATGCAGAGGCTTTAGAGATCAAAACTTTTCTGCGTGGTAATTCAGACAATATACAATCAACATCACGTTTCCCCGGAGGCATTAGTAAAACTGAGAACTCAGCAGGAGATTTAAAAATAGTGTTTGTTTATGTCTTTGAAATTGGAACATTTTTCTGCAGTCCTGGACAGATGTGTAGAGTAAAGTGAGGGAAAAGACAYGGAATTTCACTCAGCTTCTTTGCCTCACCATATAGCTTGTGCACTTCCACAGGTTTTCCAAGGCCATATTGCAAGCTTTTGTTTTCAAAACATGAGTCTAGCCATTAGTTAGACTCATGTTTTGAAAATGCTTACGGTTTGGGAGTATGACTACATATAAGAAATGGAATTAGACATGAGCATTAAGAGTGACAGAATTTGGTTTATTGGGCTCAAATGCCTGAGGAATGAAAAAAAATGTTAATGTTTGGCCATATTTTATGTACATGCATAGAATCRTAAGATAGTTGAGGTTGGAAGGGACATCTCTAGATAGCCTAGTCCAACCCACAGGCTCAAAGCAGGRTCAGAGCAGGTTGCTCAAGGCCTTGTCCAGTAGGGTTTGGAATGTCACCTWGGGTGACAATTCCACAATGTTTCTGAGCAACCTGTTAGAGTATATTAAAYGTATATTTTGTTCTCAAAATAATTAAATGCTGCTGGTATTCTTCTGTCAAGATTTTAGTATATTTCCATGTGCTTTCTCAGAGCTTAATCAAAGACTTTGTTCTTAACATGTCATCAATATAATTCTCCTCAGTTCCTACTGTAGCAATGCTAAAAGAGATTGCCAGGGAAGCATACCCTGCAAGCCAACCAGAAGAGCTAGTAGATGAACATGTCCAGCCCAGCTTGCCCCCTGAGGCTGCTCAGGAGGGGGACCTTCATCTGCTRTGGGAAGCTTTGGCCAAGAAACGCCGGATGAGCCGGGAGCCCACCTTGGATTCCATCAGCGAGGTGCCTGAAGAGGATGAGAAACTTCAGAAGCTGAGGAAGGAAGAAGCAGAGATGTCTCACTATTTCTCAGAGGAATACTCTACGTGTGATGAGCTGGCTAGGACTGGAGAAGCAGATTTCTCTTTCACAAGCTCAGATGATGAGTCTAGAGCTGGGACTCCTTCACTAGTCAACTACCTCAAGAAAGCTGGGAAGACAAGTGTCAGCGTTACTAGCAAGGTTCAGTCCATCTCCACAGGCAAATTATGGAAGCAGTTGGAGAAATCCAGTGTAGAGACTGCTGTAGCAGCCCCACCTGCTAAGCCAGCTGAACCAGAAGTAACAGATTTAGATGATCCTTCCATGAACAAGGCAGCTGTAAAGATCCAGGCTGCTTTCAAAGGCTACAAAGTCAGGAAGGAGATCAAGCAACAAGAGTGCCCAGTGTTTGCCGAGACCTTCAAAGATTTCACCGGTGAGCTGGGAAGCACTCTCCACCTTGAGTGTGTGGCTCACAGCAAAACTGACATGAAAGTCCGTTGGCTGAAAGACGGGGAAGAGCTTTCAGATGGTCGCTACTATCACATAGACAATTACAGTGATGGGACCTGCTCTTTGATTATCACTGGCCTGGATATGAAAGATGCRGGTAAATACACCTGTGAGGCATCTAATAAATACGGCAAAGTTTCACACAGTGCTAAGGTGGTGATTGGCAGTCAGGAACCTCAACTTATTTGTAAAGAGAAGCAAGTTAAACATACCACAGACAGCGAGACTGAGAGCTCGTCTGGCAGTGAGCTGGACGATGCTTTCCGTAARGCAGGAAGGAGACTTCACAGACTCTTCAAGGCTCACATCGCAACRGAGATATCTGATGTGGAGGAAGAGCTCTTTGTCAGTGCAGATGAAGGGGATGTAGAGGTGGTAGACCATCAGACGTATCGTGAGGATGAGCAGTACATCTACATCAARTTTGAAAACTTGTCTGAAGCAAAAACTGCAGCCAGTCGATTCAGAGAGATGTTTGGTGCCCTGGGAATCCCTGTGGAAATTGACATTTTGGAACAAGGCCCTAAAAAAATGGAGTTGCGTATTGGAAAAGCAGCCCCACCTGCACTCGAGAAGTTTGYGCCACCAGCAGCAAGACCTCCTCCACCTTTACTGACTTCTGATACAGGTGAGTAAAGCAAGCTCGTCCTTTCTTCGAAAGAGATAGCTAGAGCAGGTCAGGATGTTATTTTTTCGCTTGTGAATAACTTTTAAAACTTTGTTTTTCATTTTGTGCAGATATTTTCTGAAGTCTATATTTCTGAAAAAAACAAGAAATTTGTCTTTCTTTTTCATTTTTGGGGAGAGGAGGGAGGTCAGTGCTGGACTAGGGAGTTACAATTCTGACTTATCTATAAAGATGCTTTTCATAGTAGAAGTTTCCACCATTATAGTAATATAAATGCTTTTATTGCTATACTTAAGTTAGTTAAACAGTTTTCAGAACAGCCCTTAAAGAGGGACAAAAGACGTTTTGTCAGGGGAAGGAACTGAGACAATATATAGTTTGCAGCTATGATATTTCAGTGCTTATGGCAGTCCAGGGGAATTTTTTTTCATAGTATTTGTCAGGGAGTTTCTACTTGACCTTTGTTGTTGTGGAGAATAGATATCACTCTGTTATATAAAAAACCAATGAAGCAGAGTCTTTGGGCTCTGGGCAGAAGCGCTCCTGAAACGTGTCTAACTCAGCCCAATTTTTCCTTTCTTCTCCGCTGACTACCGTGGATTTAGCTCCCATGTTCATGACGGAGCTTCAGAACCAAGAGGTGCAAGATGGATATCCGGTGAGCTTTGACTGTATTGTCGTCGGCAAACCTCTCCCCACGGTTCGCTGGTTCAAGGATGGGAAAGCTATTGAAGAAAACGACCATTACATGATCAACGAGGACCAGGAAGGGTGCCATCAGTTGATCATCACAGCKGTGGTCCCTACTGACATGGGTGTTTACCGCTGCCTTGCTGAAAACAACATGGGAGTTGCTTCAACCAAAGCTGAGCTTCGAGTGGACTGTAAGTCTCAAAACAACTGTAGAAAAGGCAGAGGGAAGGGGGTATGCTTAGAGGGGAATTAATATTTTTTTTTAAAGAAAATACTGTTGACGTTTAAAAAAAAAWTCTACACATACCCCACAGAATGTTTCACTTGCCGAACTCCTGGGTTCAGTTCGGTTTTACCAAAATCGAGGTAAGGTTCTGTGCAAAGCTTTCCAATAAACAGAGGTATTTTCCATAAGCCAGAGGCCTGTGGGACCGTGCTGCAACAGTGTGAAGTCAAACTGCCAGGCACTCAAGTTAGCAGGGAAATTGAGAGTATGTCCCTCTCACTGGGCAGCCACAAGGTCTGGGGAGACTCTGGTCCACAGGAATTCTGGGAGAAAAAAATTGCTTTTAGGCTAAACAAATGGGGAAGAAAGCCTCCACAGTTTTATTTAAACCAGAGATGCAGCTTTTCAACTAAGTCCAGTTCTTAGAGTGCTGTAATAAGGAGCGTATACTCTTCTGGATTGGCTGACTGAACAGTTTCTACAAGCAAAAGGAAGAAATATGGAGCTGCTATCCAGCTACTTTTTAAAGAGTTTGTACTAAGATACTGTAAATTCATTGATAATAATGGTTGTTAATAAAATGATAATAATGGTACAAGTGTTAACTGTAAGAAGAACGTGGATGTCACTAGTATCAGTTGCAGAGCAGAGACTGGTTACTCACCAAGACCAGAGGAGTGTCATACTATAGACCATACCCAGTTCGCTGGGATTGCCCGGAGGCTCTGAACACCAGAGAGGCAACAGAGAAGGTGGCCTGGATTCGCCCCGTGGGAAAGCCTTCTGACTATCTCCTGAAGTATCCTTGTTGGATGCTAAAAGGAGCGATAATTAGCTGCCTTTCAGTTGGAAACGCTGCCATGCTGCAATGGTTGTGTAGGTGAAATAACAGATCTTTAATAAGGGAGATCAGCAAAAACTATTCCTCTGAGTTTGGAAACTGTTAGCTCTARTTGCTCTAACTATTATGCTGTAAGATGAAATAATTTCTAATTGCAACATTCTCTTTTTCTATTTAACAGTGACCAGTACTGATTATGAGACAGCAGCAGATGCAACAGAGACCTCCTCCTACTACAGTGCCAAAGAGTATATTTCAAGGTAAATCTACCTCTAGCTCTTCCTAACTTCTGACTTGATAAGACCAACATAGTTCTTTAATGTTGCTTTCTGTGTAGAAATGTGGAATCTGTTTTTGCCATACCTGGCGGGGACAGTTTACTGTAGTAAAGGGACGGCCAGATGAGCTGAGATTCCRGTTACAGTAACTACTACGGCTGGACATTTGTCATGGATTAATTTACCTTGCTACTTTCAAGCTTGTGTGGGGATTTCCCCACTACTTTTAATGATATATAGTACTGAATGTGGTGGTGTGATGACAAGAAGCACAGAATGAATTAACCTGAAATAGGTGATCCCGATTCCCTTAACCCTTTGCTGTCTTGGTGACTTTCTGACTCTAATTGCTTCTCAGCCGCGAGCAGGAGGAGTCTACCACTGAAGAGGAGCAGTTGCCGCAGATCCTCGATGAGCTTCATGATGTTCATRTGGCACCTGGTGCACCTTTGGCAAAATTTCACCTGAAAGTGAAAGGTGAGGAGAGGCCCCAACACTTTCTGTTGTTCCAAGTTTGCTGTCAGAGTGAAGCGCTGGATGGGATTTTCTGATGTGCTCTTTCGCAGTTGTGCTCCCAGTCCCTTCGTCTTGCACCATTTCTGCATAAGCCAGCTAGAAGAATCCATATGTGCTAATGAACGTTGGTTCTGCAGCAGACAGAGGCAGATGAAGTGTCCTATTTTGCACGCATATCTGCAGGCATAATTACGGGCATATATTTCTGAAAATTGAGTCCTATAAGTCTCTGAGCCCATTAGTTATGGAGAAGCAATAGGGAGTGAAAAAGCAAAAATATCTCTTTATTCTCTTTAATAAATGAARCAGTTTGGGGCTAGTAATTAGAGATGAGTCCTAGACTCATTTTCCCTCATTGCAGCATTGTCTTATTTTATTACGAAGGAGTCACTGCTGCAGGCTAAAAACTGCAAAAACCTCTTTCCACTGTCAGTGGTAGGTGGAGGCAGGGAATCTCCTACTTTTCCTATTGCTACCTATAAAAACARTGAGAGCTGGTTTGGCTTCAGTGTTCTTGGAATGAGTGTTGCAGTTGAGTATTATCTTTCCAACCTGGAAGATATTTGGATATGCAGCAAGTTCAGGGAGTGTCAGAAAATTAAGAGACAGAAAAAAAAACCTTTAACAAATAAATAGAAATAAATTTGTCAGTGATTTCTAATAGACTAAACCCTCCAAACAGTAGCACTGGGCAGATCTGAGGTTTCCCTGACTGTTCTGAAGCACATGGTTGGGTGGAGATGCTCCAAAATTGCCATTTCTAATGCATTCYGTTCTCTGTGTCTGTAATTGCTCCTTGTAGGGTACCCAGAGCCTCGCCTCTATTGGTTCAAGGACGGACAGCCGTTAAATGCCTCGGACCGGATCCTGAAGATCGATAAAAGAGAATTCCACTCACTGGAAATTCTCAATGTCTCCAAGGCTGATGCTGGCCAATACTCAATATTTGTCATTAACTCTGCTGGTTCTGCCTACTCATCAGCCAGGCTGGTAGTCAAAGGTAGATTTTTGGCACGTTCTGGCTCCTAATTGTCTTTATTCCAATGACTCAGTTCTACCTGGTTGTTATTCTTGAAAAAGCCTRCCAGTGTAAGTCAAGGGCGATGAGGAAGTCTGTGGTTAAAACATAATGTATCTTATTCTTAGTTCACCTGTAATTTTACAGCGTGGTTAGAYACGTCACTTCTGCAAGGTTTGATAGTGCTCTCAAGTGCATAGATTTCARTCCTGCCTGACTTCATCAGCTTTAATGGTTAATTTTACTAAAATTACTGAAGGCCATATGTGAATCAAGCTTGTGGCTGTTCCAGTAAGACGCTACAGGAATACTAACTAATTTTGAGAGTTGTAGATGTTCGCAGAGATGATTATCTGTGTGTGTATTTATTAGCATAACTGTTCTGGAATTGCTAATTAGGTGAGCTTGGTAGGGATGAGTTGTAGTTTATGAAAATGATCTTTGTAAGTGTATGTAATATTAGTAATGGAAAACTGAAACAGAATCCGTTCCCATGCTATGTGACTATTTTTGACATTTTTATTAATAAATATACTTTAGGAAAAGCATAACATTTTAACAGAACTAACATTTCTGTATTGTGTGTCCTGCAGTGAGTAATCCCCTGGAATCACATTTTTTTTCTTTGCAACTCATGGTCAGAAGCATATTTGTAATTTTGTTGTTATTCTCTGTTTCACAGGACCTGATGAGAAGGAAGAACCACAAGAAACAGGTGAGAGGATCCATAGCAGATGATAACAGAACCCCTAGAAGTTTTTCAGTAGTCTCAGCTCACACAGAAGGTGTAACCATGTTTCACTAATAATGCCATTTTTCAGATGCCCATGAGCAGCTGATACCACCGAGGTTCCTGGAAAGATTTACTAACAAAAAAGTTAAGAAAGGTGCAAGCATCACGTTTTCTGTTAAAGTTGAAGGTAAGTGGTCTACCTACGTAGCAATTAAATTGCAGAGTTTCATGACACATTCTTTTCTCTCTTTAGGCCAACTCGCCATAACCTAATCTAGGATATTGAACCTGAAGACCAGTAAGAGAGTTTGTGTGCCTCATAGCAAAGTATCCGACTCATTTTCACTTCTGTTTTCCTATCTATAAAAACAGGGGTAATAATTATTACTAGTCTTGTGAAGATGTGTTGGTTAACTGGCTTTATACAGTGCTTTAATGTCCGTAGGAGGAAGGTGCCATAGAAAGAGATGTGTTCCCTCGCTGAGTGTTAGGACTGTTACTGCTGTAAAAGGATCAGAAAACAGGTGTAAAGCAGCATTCACTACAGCATGGCTCTTGAGACTTGCAAGAAAGAAATAACACTGTTAGGAAAATTAGAGCTCCTTGTATTCATTTTCCTTTAGGATATCCACTACCAACTATCACTTGGCTGAAAGAAGAGTCTCAGGAAGACATCCTTTGGATCAAACCAGACACTCCTGGGTATAAACTCGCCAGTTCGAATATGCATCACAGTCTAATCCTGTTGGATGTTAAAAAGAAGTACAGTGGACCTTATACATGCATTGCTACCAACAAGGCTGGCCAGTCCATCTGCACTGCCACCCTAGAAGTGGCAGATGGTAAGTCTTCCCTACAATACAAGCACATTTTTTATGTTGCGTTTTGTACGGTGGCTAAGAGAAAAGTATAAATGTGACTGATAAGGAAATTAATCAAATCATAATACTAACAAATACATTTTCCCATGATTTGCCATTACTTTACTTGGTTTGAAAATCTTGACACTCCTTCTAAAACAATGTTCGTGGTTTCTGACGGTAGCTTAGGTTAAGAGCAGCATCTTTTCTGCATAAACAAGCACGAGTCTGAGAAACGACCAAAAAAACAGAGAAAAGGGACAARGAAGGCCATGTGCAGATAAATAGAAAAAGTTCCCATTAGAAAYGATGAGAAGTTGAACACTTCACTCGGCTAAGGGTATTTTGCRTTGCAGAATTGCTTTACGACAGCTAAAGCTATTGGATTCCCCTACTGCTGAGCTTTCCGTGGCCTCTCCTGGCATGTTCCCTGCTGTAAGAGGGGGGAAAAAAGCAAATACAGGCTGAGATTATGGACAGCACTGGGAAAGATTTAGAAAATGTTTTTCTATTTTAATTCCTGAATCTTAAGCTTGCATCCCACGTTTTCACTGTGTGAAAAGCTACAACAGTATAGCTTGAGCAGGGTGGAGAAATGCATCTGTATGGACACGGAGGGCAATGAACAGTGTTTGCATTGCTTGAGTGGGAGTGCGTGCCCTCGGTCAGGAGCTGCTAACAGGACAGCTTCACTATTCTGGTATTTCCAGTAATCCATGTCTAGAAAATGTCCCCTACATTAAATGTGTTAAAAAAAAATACTTGCTGTTTTCTGTCCTCTAACGGTAAGCCCTGATCTTGCAGTGAAAGAGGCTGAAGTTCTGACCCAGGAGCGCATGATGGTATCAGAAGCTATAATGACCACACTGGGGTAAGCGTTTGGCCGCCCAGTTTGAAGCACGTTCTGGAGAGTGGGATCCACTTTCACTTCCAGAGTATATCTAGTCTAAAAGACTTGACCAGTCTTCTGGAGCTGGTGATGAGAGATGGGCGCTCCGTGAAGATGAATTTCCCTTTCTAAGGGTGCTCTCTGGAAGTGTCTGTCTGTCTCTCTCTCCATTGACTACAAAAGGATCTTAAGTGAAAACCAGAGGAAATTCATCCTGCTTGGGCTAAGTGGCACTAGTCTGTACTTTCCAGAAGTTTGTAGCTGATATTATTCTACAAATGTTCTGTTTCCTATGATCTTGATACAACTTGGTAGCTTTCTACTGAAACTTTTTTTTAGTAAAGCATCTGCCTTGCCTGTTAGCAGTTGAGTTTTGTGGCTGACTTGGGGGACTTTCTGCACGAGGAATTTACCCTGAAGAAAGCTACARTGTGAAATCAGTTCTTCCACTGCAGTCTCTCACATGGATGTACCTAACCTGTATTAGGCATATTCAATAGTAATTTATTGCTGTTTGAATCCTTCTCTGAAAGTTTAAAAAAAAACAAAAACAGAAAAACCCCAAAAGCTCAGATGCTATTTCCTTAAAGGCCTGATATAAGTAAATAATTTTTAAAGGTCATAAATCTCATCTAAATTGCCATGATTTTTCATTTTAACATTTAATCCTGTTCTACTCTTCCTTTTTTCCCCAGAGCTGTGCATCCCTCTGAAGCAAGAGTAGGTAAGAGAACCTATTTTATATGAAGTATTTCTACCTTCCATATCTACACGTCATTATCACCACACACTTTTGTTCTTTTTTCCTTTTATAACTTCCTGAAATAATGGAACTTTTCAGGGATGGTCTTGGTTCAAAGGAGAATTATTTGGAGGAAATATGAGCAAACACGGGTTTAAAAGCAGAGAAAGTGAAGAAAATTAGACTTTCCTTCCAGAGAAGTTGTTGTTGTTTAATAAAGCTGACTTTCCAGTGGCATACTGCATGCTTAATAGGAAGTCTTTTCTTTTCCAGGAGACGTTGATGGCGAGGCTGGTAAAGAAGGTGTACCCAAAAGCCCTGTTTCCTTAGCTGATGTTGGGACAGAAGAGTTCTTCCAGAAACTCACCTCCCATATCTCAGAAATGGTATCTGCAAAAATAAGTCAAGGTAAGTGATGTGGCAAATGCAATTGAATTAATACAGAAAGTGATGCAAGCTCTTTTTAGGTTTCATTTGGTCTTTAAATATCAGTAAGATTTGTGAAGCGGGTTCTGAGACAGCCATCCTGCATAAGTATCTGTGAATGTTTAGTTCGAAGAATTTTTAGCAAGAACCTATCCAAGCTGCTACATCTTAATCCACAATTTCAAACAACAACAACAAAAATAGCTCTTAAAATAAACTGAAAAAGGACTAAATGTGAATGTTAAGGTGAAGGGCAGTTGTAGGAATGGAAGCCTCTTTTGTACATCTTGGGTGCTTTGAGTTGCTAAGTTAATGCATCACTCCCGAATCGGAAAGCAGTCCTGCTTTGCAGGCTTTCCACATCTGAATTTGAGTTGTAGTTGACAATAGGGTTTTAAAATCAAGTCCAGGCTGAAAACTGTGTGTTTGAAAGCTGTGCAGTAAGCTAATGATTTGTTAAATTAAAAGGAAAAATTCTGGTTTGTTTTGTATATGGAATATTGATTCTCTTGTAGTAAAATTTTATCTTGAAGCAAAGATGAAGTCATACCTCTCATACAAATATTTTTACTGCAGTAAGCATGTATCTTCATGCATTGAAGTATACTAATTGTTTATGCAGTCCTAAATATTGATAAGTAATCACATTTAATGCTGAAACTGTTCTTCTTGGAAAATATTTAATTTTATTAAATTGAAAGTTAGTGTAGATTTGACTCATCTTCAAACACAAGAGCTGCATTTCACACTTCCCTGTCGCTCTGCTTTTCAGCCACACTTCGGGTACCAGGGGCAGATAGCGACGATGAATCAAAAACTCCCTCTGCATCTCCCCGCCATGGTCGATCCAGGCCTTCCTCCATTGCTCAGGAGTCCTCCTCTGAATCTGAAGATGGGGATTCCCGAGGAGAGGTATGTTATCCTTATGGACAAGTGTAATACTATGAAAAACAGTTATTTGGAGTGCTCAATCTCTTGTTTTAAGGATCTCCATCCTATTTTATGGGCTCTATCTCACTTTACACTTACATTCTCCAGTAGAGACTGGTATTTAAGCAGGGGCCCAGTGATACAGGGCACAGACTTAGCACTGGAGGACGTGACTCTGATGCTTATTATATGATCTTGAACTAATTGTTCAAATCAGTATAGTCAAAACACAGCCATTATTCAGCACCCTTTTTTTTTTCATGGCTTAGCTTCAGAAAGTCAGAGCTTGATTTTCTGTAGCCTTGGATAGAGTTCTTCAGAGTAATTTTATTGAGAAGTTCTTTGTGTGAAAGATGACTGTTTGATGAAAATCTAAACTTGTTTAGGTGTTCATTTGAAAGTTTTTTAAAAAAGCTAAACCTTTAGCAAGGTAGACCTATTTTGACATTTTCAAGACCACTGTTTGGTTTTACTTGGGAGCAAAATCCATTATTTCATGATGTAAATCCAAGATACTGCAGAATATTTTGAAGATATATCCAGAGCGTTTCTGAGACTTAGTTTGCCACCTGTGAAAAGTAAACAGTGATTCTCTATCAAACAAGGGTTGCAGAATAAAACGTTAAACACAGATGAGCACACTTAAGTTCACTGGTGGTGCAATATTGTATTCCCTTTTCAGAGCTCAAAATAACTCTCATTTCATGCCTGCAGATCTTTGATGTCTACATGGTCACTGCTGACTTTGTGCCTGCTGTGCCTGACAAGGAGGCCATCACTTTGAAGGAAGGGCAATATGTGGAAGTCCTTGACTCGGCTCATCCACTGAAGTGGCTAGTCAGAACCAAACCCACAAAATCTAGCCCCTCTCGACAGGGCTGGGTATCTCCAGCTTATCTGGACAAGAAATTAAAGGTAATTGATCATCCTCTGTTTATTTTTCCTGTAAAATTACTCTTTGTTTTGCAGTTTAGAGCCGTCCCTCTAAACTGAAGCAAAGAATGAGGAGGTCATTGAAGGGGTCTGTAACGTGACAGGGCTTTTTCTTGTTTTGATTAGACAATGTTTTTGTGCCTGGGCTTGAAAGACCTAATCAGTCTCCAGCAGGAAAGAAATGTCACACTGCTGCATTAGGGATTGTTGGAAGGGTAAATGAGAGATATTTCTCTGTGCATATTGGCAAAMGCACTGTTAATCAAGAAGAATAATGTGTCCTTTCTCTTGTGTTGTAGTTGTCACCAGAGTGGGGATCAACAGAAGCTCCTGAATTTCCCGGAGAATGTGTTTCTGAAGACGAATATAAAAGGAAGCTGACGTAAGCACTTGTCAGATCGACCAGGCACAGCTTAGTCTTGCTGCCCTTTGAGTTAACGTGAATGTTGGTGTGCCAGTGCCTCCTGAATCACCCTTGCTGTACTGCTGAGGCCTGCCATCTCCCTTTTCCCCTACTTGATTCTCTCTACATTCGCTTTTCCCAGTGATGTCAGGCTGGAAAAATTTTAGCCAGTTAAAATCGTATTGGAAAATTGGGCTTAAAAGGAGCATTTTCCGTGATGTAATTCTGGAGGCTCTCTGATTTCACAAAAGTCTTAAACTTGCGCTGTCTCTTTTCCATACCTYTGTACTTTGGGATGCTCTGTATCTGAGCATGATGTCTAAAGAGGGAGTGGAAGTACTCCAGGAAGACCAGCTGCCAACTTGTATTGCTCAAATGCGTATTACTCCCTTGCAGTGCAGCCACTGCAGAGTGTGCTGCTGTAGAGATATTTGCCTCTCTAACACCTTCCYCGTTGCGTAACGTGGCATCTAAGCTGCTGCTGTCTACTCTGTGTAAATCTTCCCGTTCCTCTYGCTCAGTTTCACCTGGCCCAGCTGTAGATGTCTATAACGTTAGKGTCTGTCAACAAGTGTCTAAAGTCCCTTTATAGTCCAAGGGGATCTAGTCAACATACTCAAGGAAGTCTGACCGGAGGTTTGACTCTGTTTTAGAGACACATCAAAAATAATTGTGCTGGTTGTTCCGTGCTTTCTAATCACCTCTTTGTCTTCCCTTCAGCGTGCTTATTCAGGAATTGCTGATCTCAGAAGAGGATTACATTCAAGATTTACAGTTCTTGCAGACTCATCACCTCAAGTACACTGAGACCTGTCCCAACGTCCCAGGAGCTATTTCTAGTCAGAAATCCACCATCTTCAGAAATATCAAAGACATTGCTCGTTTCCATTCCAGGTGGGCATTCCTCTGTGTCTTCGTTTGACRCAGAAGGTAGCTTCTGTACCTGGTGTCAGAGCTAGAGTAACTACGGATACTGCGAAGGATGTGGAGCACTGGCTCTTTTGGAGTATAAGAGAATGGATGGACGTTTCTCAGAGGTCATTTTTATTTTTCATCTCCGCAGTGTCTGCCTCCGAGACTTGCGGAAATGTGATACGGATGATGACGTGGCCATGTGCTTTATTAAGCAYGAAGCAGAATTTGATAAGTACATCCAGTACCTGGTGGGGCGGATACAGGCTGAGTCAGTTGTTGTCAGCAAAGCTGTCCAGGATTTCTACAAGGTAAAACAGTGGCCCAAGTACCTACTGAACATGTATCCAATAACTTGCTATATCATGAAGTATAGGCATTAATTACAAATATGATYCCAAAGAGAATTATTAAATATTTTCAGGGGAGATTGCTAAATTGCTAAATACAGTGGTTTTGTATTTACTGTCTAGCTCTTCCTAGCAGACACAATCAATATGTGAACATATAATTATGTCCTTATGGATATTACAAAGATATAGATATGAATATGTACATGATTATGTCACTGTTAAAAGTATATGATGAAAGTTATATTAAATATAGATACTCAAGGAAATGCTATTCATATAAAAAAGTAAAACTCTACATTTTAGTTTCTCTAAAACTTTACCTTAATCTTTCCTCATTCTTGTATGTATTTYTTTAGAGGTACACAGATGAAATTTTAGCCGCTGAAGATCCTTCACATCCACTTATCCCACCACTGCAGCACTATCTGGAAAAGCCCATAAACAGGATCCAACAGTATCAGACTATTATCAAGGTAGGAGCTTTAGTTACACACTTTTATCTAACTGGTTTATGTTCTGCCTGTCAGGAAAAAGACTTCATTCTCCTTTCCTAATCTCTGGATTCACCTTGTTGTAAATCCTCTTGAAAGATGCTTGAGTAAGAAAGATTGTAATTTTGACCAGTGATGGTGACCTCTAAATCATTCTGTAAATATAAATTCAGGGAGAGGTTCACAGTTTCCAACTCCATGAAGATCAACAAGCTTTATCCGAATAATCTTTAAATATATACACATGCACATCTGTAAATGCACTTACACATTAAAAATATATATATATATGCACATAGGTATGGATATATATATAAAAATACATATATATATATATATATGTATGTGTATGTGTGTGTGTATATATGTATGTATATCTGTGACAAGGAGGAATTGTTACACACTCAGCAACAGATCTGTTATAAAAAGAAGCAATTTCCAAACTGTAAAACACTGACATACCAGTTCCTTCCTTGTGTTTAATATACATGTTATGTTAAGATTGTTTTCTGAAAAGCTTTGCCCCATTCTACCATCATGAACTGTTTCCCCTCTCAGAGCTTTCACCTGTCATACAGTTTCAGGTTCTGGCCCATACCACAAAAAAACAAATTTCAAAATAATATTTTAATAGTAATTTTCATGGGAAATAGCATTCAGATATCCAAATACTGGATAAATGCCAGAATTTTTATGCGTTCTAACTTGAATCGTTTGAAGAAGGTTCAAATTGATTTTTTAATTTTGAACACCTGCCCCTGACCACAAACCCCAAAGTTTTAATGGTCCGTTGGAAATGAGAGAGAGCGTGGGAACCTCCCATGACATTGTTGCTGAAAGAGGACAATAGGAAAAAATGTGAGAAGAAATAACTGCCATTYCCTATTTTTCCATCTCTTCTTATTTTTACCAAATATCTATAGTTTTTTTAGCACTGCCACATCAGTTGCATGTCTCTCATCATCAGCAGGGTAAGCATGAGACAAATACAATGGAAACATTTAGAATTGCTTTGGCTTTTTTGTTTTTTGGGGGATTTTTTTTCAGCCACTGAAGCTTGTCTGGTATTTGTTTCGGCTTTGTCTTACTTCAATATCAAATGGTGCAGGAAAATGTTAGGATAGATGGTCAGTGAGGCCCCAGAATGGGCTGGAAAAAAAGAGGATTTGGTAGCTGAACAGCACGCGGTGAGCTCAGGTGAAGGAGCTGGAGGACAGTTTGATATCTAGGAACCTCTTCTGGGATCGAGGAAATGCTCTTTCCCGTCCCCCACCTTTTTCATTTACTTCATTCGTSTACAGGAATTAATCCGAAACAAAGCAAGAAATAGCCAAAACTGTGCTTTGCTGGAGCAGGCTTATGCCATTGTATCCGCACTCACCCGAAGAGCAGAAAACAACCTCCATGTCTCGCTCATTGAGAATTATCCAGGGACCTTGGAAAGCCTCGGTGAACCCATCCGACAGGTACTTGGAATTTCTCGCTCAGTTTTATTGCTTTGTGAGCCTTCAGTAATTTCTAAGTAGCCTTTTGTCCTAAAAGAAGCTCCTTTACAAATTATATCTGAACAGAGTATTTCCTTATTGCTTTTTTTTTTTTTATTGTTCAGTACGTGACACATCCCCGTACATGTGAGAGATGGGCCTACTGGTTTGATTAAGCTCTGAAGCACCAGAGCTTATGGATCAATTCACACATAATGTAGTTATTTACCTTTGCGAGCCACTTACCAAACAGGAGATCTGGTTTGGCCCATACATGATTTTTAAGCATTTTATTTATTCCCTCTTCTCTCCCCTTATGGACCAGGTGCATGACTAACTCCTGAGCTTATAGGCATCAGTGGGAGTTTTTGTGTTGATTTCTGAGGAGTTAGATGCTCACTAGGCATTTTCAATATAAATTTTCCRTTAGCATTAGTACTGGAGGAGTCTGCCTACCTGAGATAACTGGGCTTGAGTATTTATCTGACAGCAAAGAATATAGAACCATGGAATCATAGAATCAGTAAGGTTGGAAGGGACCTCTGGAGATCATCTAGTCCAACCTCCCTTCTCAGCAGGGTCACCTAGAGCATGGGAGACAGGGTTGCATCCAGGCGGGCCTTGAAGATCTCCAGAGAAGGAGACTCCACAGCCTCTCTGGGCAACCTGTTCCAGCGCTCCGTCACTCTCACAGGGAAGAAATTGCCCCTCACATTCAGGCGGAGCTTCCTGTGCTTCAATTTCTGCCCATTGCCTCTTGTCCTGTCACACGGGACAACTGGAAAGAGTTTTTCCCTGTCCCCTTGACACCCTCCCTTCAGGTACTTGTACACATTGATCAGATCCCCCCTCAGTCTTCTCCTCCCCAGGCTGAGCAGGCCCAGCTCTCGCAGCCGTTCCTCACAGGGCAGATGCTGCAGCCCTCTGATCATCTTTGTAGCGCTATCACTTAAAGGCCAATGTAATGATGAACCCAGTGTGCCCCTCTCTCAGTGCTGTCAGTCTCATACATCACTTTAAGCACTAGAAACGATTTACTGTGTTGTAATGAAAACGGTGCATAAGATGAGGATGTAACCGTAAGCATTTGTTGTCTTGGCTGGAAAAATGATGGTGAGCCACCATGGTAATTATTCCAGTTATGGCCAAGTGGTCTTCCTTGTTCATCCCCTCAGGGCCAYTTCATCGTGTGGGAAGGAGCTCCAGGAGCCAGAATGGCATGGAAAGGACACAAAAGACATGTCTTCCTCTTCAAGAATTATATAGTCATCTGCAAACCCAAGCGAGACACGAGAACAGACACGTACAGTTACATCTTCAAGAACATAATGAAGGTCTGTTCGTTACCCCCTCACTTAGAGCATTTCTCTGTCATTAAGGACTTTTCTTTTATGTCCAGCTTCTGGTCATCTACATTTCACTAATCCTTTGTTATTTTGTTCCTGAAAACCTGTGAAGCAGAAATAAAATCTCTGTCTGTCCACAAATCCCTCTGTTAGCACTGTTGGAAACGTGTCAGGCAGCATCAGATGCACAGGCAGATTTTTACTGTGCAGCAATGAATTTAYGTATGAAGTGTGTTAATTAATTACATGAAATTGATATGAATTTTGGTTGGGGTGCTGTCTGTAGCATTTGCTAGAGTTTGTAGATCTTTGGTATTCGCAGGCTGTAGGGTTGGTAGTAAACTGGAGAAAACATTGTTTCAATTATATGCTGCATTACCACCAGTTCCTCTCTGCTGCTTGTTTCCTTTCCTGAAACCAATTCYTGTTAGAAATGAATATGACCAACTCATCTTCAGAAATTCAGGGTCTAGATTAAAGCTGTAAGAAATTGCACGTAGAGTTTCSCTACAGCATTAGATGCTCAACTCCCCCCCCCACCAAAAAAAAAGAAAAAAAAAGAAAAGAAAAAGAAAGAAAGAAAAAAATGGAGTGTTGGACCTAGCCCAGTCACTGATGTCAGCCCAACAATGCTGTGCTATTGGAATACCCTTTAATTCTGGGTGTCATTTTCSTGAAATGTGATAATTACTTCTAGACGGAAAATGGGAGAATGTCTGATATTAAGAAGATTGGGTATATTGGAAAAGGGATTGCAAAGAAGTCCCRATTGCTCTTCAGCCAAAGCCACTTTTCATTGCTCATGCAGTCTGAAGAATTGTTAAAAGCAGTGTAAATTATCACTATTTCCCCTTTTCCTGTTGGAGCATGTAATATAACTTTTATGGGACTTAAACATGACTGAAGTCCACTGAAAAGAGTATATCCTGCAAGCAGGAGACTTGCTGGTGTTAAATAGTTGTTTCCATTTTAAACCTTCATTGGAGATGGTTGTGGTCCCTAAAGACTAGGTCCAGATCTGAACTTCCCTGAACTCTGGGATCACTGTGGGGAGTGAAATAGTGGCCAAAAATCATCTATAAATAAAAAGAAAAAAAAMCTGTTGTTGACTTTCTTATGCTYCTGTTGTTGCACAGCTCAACAACATAGACGTGAATGAATTTGTGGAAGGAGACGACCGGGCGTTTGAAATCTGGCACGAACGGGAAGACTCGGTGCGCAAGTACCTCCTTCAGGCGCGTACCGTAATTATCAAGAATTCCTGGGTGAAGGAAATCTGTGGCATACAGCAACGGATCAGTCAGCCTATCTGGAGTGAGTACAGCCCGAGACGGTCTGAGCCTGCCTGCACTACCTGATACCTCCCTGACATGGGAAKGGGACTTTGCTGCTGAGTGGGAGAGAACCCTCTAGGGTCATCTGCCACCTCTTAGACGAAACTGAGGTTAGAGGTTTCCATCAGTCCCATCACAGACTTCCATAAATAAATAACCTATTGGTACCAGACCTACTGGTAGCAGTGTAGAACCACTTGTGATTTTGTTGAGTATTCAGTCCTTCATTCCAGAGTTCTGGCTTACATTGATTTATCGAGACGCATAGCTTTGCTTTGAATTTTTATTTTGTCATCTAGTTTCCTTCATCCTCACTGTCATTTAATATTACACCGGTTTTGTGTCTACAGAATTTATTGGGAGGGTGTTAGATCCATATTGTCCTGATATGAGCTAGAAATTTTGTCCTTTAAAAACATAAGTCAGTTTGGCTTCTTAAAAATCCAAAATACTGGTTTTGGTGTATGCACTGAAAACAAGTCTGGGCAGTTTATTTTTATGTTTTTAGTGAGATGTTCTAATTAGGAAGACTATCAAAATAATTTTACATGCCTTCTTGTGGTAGGAATAAATCAGACTAAAAGTCTGTTAACAAAGCATAGATTTTGCTGTGTACAGAGCAACAGAATAATATGGTTTGTATATCGRGAGTGCACATTAATTGGGGAATTAACTGTGGCAGCTGTTTAGTGTCTGAATAACRGGTGTGCTTATTAAAATCATTGCCTAAAATACTTTAAGATAAGCAACAAACCCAGGATTGTTACGTCCTATCTTTAAAGCCAGCAACCAACTTTTGGCACACTTAACTTACTCCCAAGTAAACAAGAACAGCGTGTCACCTTTAAAGTCATTGCTTGCTAGATTTTTTATTTTCTGGTTCCCATTTTTGACCTCACAGCTCTGCAAAGATTCTGCCTATTTTCATTTTATTTTGCAATAGCCATTCCCCTCCTCAGGCCTGACATACTTATTCTGACGTTTCAGTACCTCCGGACTTTGAGGAAGAACTGGCAGACTGCACAGCTGAGCTTGGGGAGACAGTCAAGCTGGCTTGCAAAGTCACAGGAGCTCCCAAGCCATCTGTCTGCTGGTATAAAGGTATAAGCAGCAAGTCGTGTTGTYGTGAAACACATATTCCGAGTCTGTGCTCTGTGTGTATTGCTCTCTGTGAAGCTGTCGGTAGATGATCTGTGAGCTGATCTCTGGGAGACACCTGAGTCTAGCCTTAAAGAAGTTAGCTRCTACGCAGCCAAGCTGCGGTAGCATGGACCTTCCTGTGACTTCATGTACCCTGCTTTTCAGGTTTGCGGATTAATCCAGATGAAGCCCCATCTTGTTGCAGTTAAACAACTTCTTGGAAATGACTAACYTGCTATACTAGCTCAGGCCTTCCTGTGTGATAACACAGGCAGCTCTGTGGACATGTTCCTTTTCTCGGCATAACTATCTTGCAGGAGAAACAGCTTTGCGATAAATTCATACCTCATAAAAATATGTTCTGCGTGCTTGTGGTCTCTTTGTAAGTGTTTCTTTTACTACACTTGGTAGCAAGTAAGAGCTTCAACTGGACAGCACGTACTTTGGAAGAGTTTTGTTTTTAAATGAGGGTTGATGATGGATGAGATCCCCCAACAGAGCAGAGAGTGACTTGGAACAGTGCTTTCTTCACAGGATGCACTGTAGAGAGCTGGAGGAGGACRAGTTCATTGCTCAACTAGCAGATTTTGCTGCAGAAAACAAATACAGCCCTCAGATCTCTGAAAAAAAGAGCTGGATGCATTTCCTAGAGAGAAAGTATAATTGATACTAAGCTATTTACTAAGACTTCTTTTTTCCTGTATTTTTAAAGATGGGAAGCCAGTGGAGGTGGATCCCCATCACATTATAATAGAAGATCCTGATGGCTCCTGCACACTGATCYTGGACAACCTAGCAGGCAGCGACTCAGGACAGTACATGTGCTTTGCTTCCAGTCCTGCTGGAAGTACCAGTACGTTAGGAAAGATCCTTGTTCAAGGTAAAACCCTACACAGATTCATTGTTTCAAAGGGGTCTGTTATGTAAAACCTAAACAAGAATATTAAGGCAGTCGATACTATGCAGTATACTCCCTTCAGAAAGTGCTTTAATGCTACAGGARTAGTGAATTGTTCTTAGAAAATGAGGTGTTTAGGGTCTCATGTGCAAGAATTACCTGGTCAGGGACACATCTCTTGCATCTGTTAGGATGTTGTCATCGTTCCAGCTGTTGGCAGTGTTTATCCTTGCTTTGCAGTGCCACCACGGTTTGTGAACAAGGTTAGAAATGCTTATTACATTGACGGTGAAGATGCTCAATTTACCTGTACTATTGAAGGAGCACCTAGGCCTCAGATCAGGTCAGCTTTTGAAAGTCACTTTGGAACAAATTCTCTTTTCCYGTTTTCCATGGTCAGAACAGTCTCCTGCCCTGTCCTTCAAGTTTATGAACCTTTCTTCTCTGTGTTCTCCAGCTTGTCTCCCTCCCAATCCTGGCTTTTCCTGGTCCCAAAATTCATGGTATTCTCACACAATTTATTCCAACAAGCATCTGAAAAGAAACAGCTACAAAAATACCTGATATGGGACTGTATCGCATCTAATGCCCTGTCAACATTTTAGGAATCCTTTATGTTCCCTGCCTACGCTTGAATTGATTTTATCAGCAACGAATCTGGAGTGTTCATATAAAGAGCTCAGTATAGCTTCTGGGCATTGGGACTACTGCTCCCTCCATTGGCTAACGAGGTGCCTTGAGCAGTATCTCATAAGCCTGCTGAGTACAGTATCTGTGTGTGATCTATCTGTAGCTCTATCTGCCAGGAATTTAAAGCCAGTGTGGGATCCAGACTTTTTTCTAATGGTTAACTCTTGAGTTTTTTGCTTGCTGGCCTGATAGATGGGTGGGTGAGCTGGGGACTCCTTGACCCTGCATATTTTTTCCTGGTTTACATTCAGTGTTTTCCATATGCAGGTGGTACAAAGATGGTGCACTGCTRACAGACACCAGTAAATACCAGACTTTCAGTGAACCACGGAGTGGCATATTAGTCCTGGTGATCAGGAACCCTGCCAGGGAAGATATGGGATACTATGAATGTGAAGTAAGTTCAAAGAGATGTAAAGATCTGCTCTCTGGCATGTTGTAACTAGGGAAATTCCTTTTACTAGGAGAGATCCACTGTGAGAGATTAATGACTGATTAACTGGTGTTGCATATTATGTTAGAAAAGCTCATCATAAAAGTGAGGTTCCTCTGAACCGGGCCTGGACTATGATCATCCCAAAGCTTCATAATATTCTGACCTGAGATTTTGGTTGTTCAGATAAGAACAGCTGATACTGAGCTTAAAGCTGGATCCAGCTCTCTAGTGCTACTTCTGTTGAAAGTTTAGGAGCATTTGGGCATGAAGTTTTGTTTCTGGACCATTTTTAGATTAAGAACAGATTGATGCTGCTCCAAATAAAGCATCAAAAGAAAAAATTGGGTTTCAATACAAGTAAAAACCAAGGGAATTCCTGTTTTTTTTTTTTTTTTTTAAAAAAAGTATACCTGGAAGCATGTAATAGATTAAAATAATTTAAATGTACTATTAAAAAAATCTTTTAAAAATTAGTTACAATTTATGCATTCATTGTAATAAAATACAAGAAAAATGTCAGGGCTCAGGTATAAAAACGGTTGACTTTAATTTACCATCTTATCATGGGTCTGCTGAATGACTGTAAATGGCTCTTAGCTCACAGCAACTTCAGTTACTCCACATAAATTGTTAGGTAATCTGATATAGTTTAATGACTTCTACTAAAAGTTTTGCAAAATTACATTACTTTGCATTTGTCATAAGCTAAGATTCCCAAGATCCCTTATTTCCTCAGCTGAAAAGACTTGGTGGACAAAAGGCTGATAAACAAAAAACACTTATTTAACTAGCATTTAAATGGCATATGATAGAAATACGTATCTGTTGGTGGAGATAGTCACCTTAGGACAGAGTCACAGGCTGCAGAGTGAACTGCAGGTAACTGGGTTAGCTGATGTGCTGTAACTTGCCTGTGCGTGTGAGTTGTTTGGGTTAAAGCATTATAATGAACTCCACTGAGCAGCGACGTGCTCGTTCAGACCATAACTTAGGTTTGGGGTCACGTCTTCCTCCRTATCTGCTGTGAATTGCAATGAATTTGTTAACTTAGCTGCAATATCGTGTAGAAGAGTTGTATTGTATAAAACCATCCTGCATTTTATTCAGTACTGCATGATTCTCTTTAGCTGGTGAACAGATTAGGGTCGGCAAAAAGTGGAGCAGACCTTTACCACCATAGTGCAGCAGCCCTGACCCAGGACAGGAGAGGAGACCAAGCCATCACTATAGAAGGTACGATCCTTGACCTGCTCTGTAAGTATGTCAGTGACTTACTCTAAAACCACCTCACTGAGGATCGAATCTATTTGCCATCTTATCCATGTTGATTGTTGGTGTACATGTACCTGTATGTCTATCGAGAAGTGCATGGGTATGCTGCAACTCAGCTCTATACCCATCACCATCTGCTGATTTCCAAACCATGCAAATCATCTTCATCATATAATGCTCAAAAGTGCATTATATGAAAAAAAGAGGAGCAAGTGAAGAGTATGTCATGCTGCCACTAATGAAAGAAAATGTTTCTCATCCTGTTGGAGTTCTTGAAAAGGTGTGTGTCAGTTTGGCAGAACATGAATTAAGTGTTGCTGACAAAAAAACAGGTCCTGTAAGTAAAGCTGCATGTGTATTGTGATGTCTTCCCGAAATACCACTGAGCAGTATCTGAAATGATTGAGAAAGCAGAATGAAGAGCCGTACGTCCTGAGCAGTACTGGTTCACCTGTTAGTAAGGCTGTTCGGGTATTACACCCCACATCATCGTAGAGCCTGTTCCTTTTTTTCTACTTTTTTTTTCTTCGATTGAATTGATAGGGGGATGTGGAGTGATCTTCCATCCATCCAGTGAAGCATCTCTTTCTTAGCACTTTTACAGTAAGACTGCTTGAAGTTATCTTCTTCAGGTGATGGCACAAGCGGTATATTGGGAATTGTTCCCTCCAAACCCGTCATAGCTGAGTTTTGGTGAGAGGCTCTATCTGAGTAGGGCCCACTGGCCCACGTGGGGAGCTGGTTGTTGATACCAGTTGAGACCAGTTAGCTTGACATGCTGGGCATGGGCACAAGCACTGTCCCTGTGGTCCTTTATCAGGAAACCATCAAACATGCAAAAGCATTGCGGGGAGGACGGTGCTAGTATAGCAATACCGTAGCTGTCTCAGTAGGATAAGCMTTGAAGTATTTGAATGCTTTGTCCTTGTTGTGAGCTAAAGAGAGAAAAATAAATTACATGCAAGATGCAGAGGAACACAAACAAATTGCTGTTAAGGCAGTATATTTTGATGAAGTTTTGTTTTACCGAGGCAGGAGATGTTACATAAACAAACAAGGGTTGTAAAACASCCTTAGAAGCACTGTTCAGCTCTCAGGGTTTTAAATACATACGTTCAGCCCTAAATTACTGATGTGCTGTAATACCTGCAGTGATAAAAGATGTTGTGAAGTTGACTGAAGAAACATAATTTAGAGATTGCCTGGAAGCTTTGGAAGTGTCATGRAATCATTTGTGATTGGTGCTGTGCTGTTGCCCAAACTTGGCAATAGGGAAGAAAATGACTCATCTCCCTGGAGGAAGAGAGGGYGAGCTGGTTCAGGAGGAAAAGGAGGAGAGATGGGTCTCACGAAGGCTTTCTCTTTCCATCTTTATAATCCTTTCCATTTTTGAAAATGGGATTATTTATCGCTTCACCAAGAAGACAACATTACCGCTGCGTGGTATTATTCCATTAGAAAATAATTATACTGTGTTTCATAGCTCACCTGCTAGACCCTGGTGGGTCTTTTACCTGATTTACCGTTRGGTCTATGAAGTGGTTACTGCCAGAGCCTCTTGAAGCTCCTTAGGGGCTTTTGTGGCAATTATTTTAGTTTTTCTTGTCTTGCCTTTCTGTACTGTTCATTATACTGAGCAAAACCTAAGGGCCCAATTTGGGATATCATGTTAGTACAGTGGTTTACAGGCCCTGACGCACCGTCATTGACCAAGTTTTCRTGCCCCGTCACTATGGTTCTGAAAAACAAACCTGTTGTCATTAGGTTTAAATTCACAGTATGGGAATTTGGACACCCACTGGAAGAACCAAACTCAAAAAGGGTGAAAACCACTGGACTAAGGAATCCCTTTTGTGAGCAGCTGACAGCTCAGGCAGCAGGTCTGAAACGCTGAGACCTGCCTTCAGGTACACCTGGTCGCTGCGCTGAAGTCAATGGAGAATTGCTTTAAAAACCCACTTTCGGTGGTTATTGAAAGGACATTAGACATTAAAAAAAAAAAGTAACTGAAAGAAGATCCATCTCTTTGACTTCAAGTTGAGTATCTGCTTTGTGGCCAGCCACCTTGCTGCTTCATCTGCACACGGCAGATCTCTCCTGACATGGGCTGACTTGCAGTGGCTCTGGCATTCCTTTTTAATGTATTAATATTGTGATCGAGTACCCCAGGTTCACTAACTTATGKAAGTCCTGCACCTCTGAAAAATGTTGAGTTCTCAGGCAGGCTGACATGTCCTGGCCACGAGACAGTCAATGGGAGGGGAATGGGTCAGCAGTGCGAGTGGAGATGAGCAGAAGCTTGGAGTAGATATCCAGAACATAACATTTGCAGCAAGGAAACAGAGATCTCTTCATAGTTCTGCCTTAGTTCTCCTTGCAGAGCTTTGGCCAAGTTACTTAGCTACCTTGTACCTCCAGCTTTTGGTAATACCATCTTGCAGGCCTAAGTGAAATATTATGAGGCTTTCCAATGCAACATTTCTTTACAAATGGACAGTGAGGTGGGTTGAGAACTGGCTGAAAGGCAGAGCTCAGAAGGTCGTCATCAGTGATGTGGAGTCCAGTTGGAGGCCTGTGGCTAGTGGCGTCCCCCAGGGCTCAGGACTGGGTCCCATCCTGTTCAACTTCTTCATCAACGATCTGCATGAGGGGATGGAGTGCCTCCTCAGCAAGTTTGCTGATGATAGCAAGCTGGGAGGAGCGGCTCACACACCGGAGGGCTGTGCTGCCATTCAGAGAGACCTGGACAGGCTGGAGAGCTGGGTGGAGAGGAACCTCCTGAGGTTCAACAAGGGCAAGTGCCAAGTCCTGCACCTAGGGAGAAATAACCCCAGTCACCAGGACAAGCTCGGGGCTGACCTTCTGGAGAGCAGCTCTGCAGAGAAGGACCTGGGAGAGCTGGTGGATGACAAGTTGACCATGAGCCAGCAATGTGCCCTTGTGGCCAAGAAGGCCAATGGTCTCCTGGGGTGCATTAGGAAGAGTGTTGCCAGCAGGTCGAGGGAGGTGATCCTGCCCCTCTACTTAGCCCTGGTGAGGCCTCATCTCGAGTCCTGTGTCGAGTTCTGGTCTCCCCAGGACAAGAGAGACAGGGAGCTACTGGAGAGGGTCCAGCGTAGGTCTATGAAGATGATCCGAGGGCTGGAGCACCTGCCCTATGAGGAACGGCTGCGAGAGCTGGGCCTCTTCAGCCTGGGGAAGGGAAGACTGAGGGGGGATTTTACCGATGTGTGTAAGTACCTGAAGGGAGGGTGTCAAGGGGATGGGGACAAACTCTTTTCAGTTGTCCCATGTGACAGGGCAAGAGGCAATGGGCAGAAATTGAAGCACAGGAAGTTCCGCCTGAGCATGAGGGGCAATTTCTTCCCTGTGAGAGTGACGGAGCACTGGAACAGGTTGCCCAGAGAGGTTGTGGAGTCTCCTTCTCTGGAGATCTTCNTCAGGGGGATGGGGACAAACTCTTTCCAGTTGTCCCATGTGACAGGACAAGAGGCAATGGGCAGAAATTGAACCGCAGGAAGTTCTGCCTGACCGTGAGGGGGA
Organism: Rhea americana; assembly: GCF_003343005.1. Classification (NCBI taxonomy): domain Eukaryota; kingdom Metazoa; phylum Chordata; class Aves; order Rheiformes; family Rheidae; genus Rhea; species Rhea americana. The sequence goes on along the minus strand of NW_028186612.1, from coordinate 5,824,578 downwards.
ATTTCTTCCCTGTGAGAGTGATGGAGCACTGGCACAGGTTGCCCAGAGAGGCTGTGGAGTCTCCTTCTCTGGAGATCTTCAAGGCCCGCCTGGATGCAACCCTGTCTACCATGCTCTAGGTGACCCTGCTGAGCAGGGAGCTTGGATTAGATGATCTCCAGAGGTCCCTTCCAACCTTACTGATTCTATGAAGAGCTGGAGAGACATCGTATCCCTTAGTGCTACCCTCTTACTGAAAGAATAGTGAATATGAGTTTGTCCCCCTGACCTTTTTAAAGGTCCCTGGTTGRAAAGATGACCCCGCGAGGTGAAAGCAGAGCAGCGTTCCTGTGTTTTCCGCAAAGGAAAATACAGATTTAGGCTTCTGTGAGGGGAAAAAAGTGGAACATAGATCTTGTAATAAGGGCCATACCAGAAACCACCTCTCATCCATTTGCATCAACGAGAGTCGACTTTGATTCAGACTTACCCTAAATGTTTCATAACTTGTGAGTCGATGATTTCACGCATTAACCAAAGAGGAGTCTGGTCCTGTAGAAGCACTGGCTGATCCTAATGCTTACAGCTTTTAACCTGCTTGTCAGGAGCTCCTGCTTTGCAAARCTGTTTTCCTAAAATGCTCTCAAACAAGTTGAAATGATAAATCTGGTGCAAAAACTGATGCAGGGTGTTTTTCTCTCGAAAAAGGCAACCCAGATTCTCTCATCCTACTTTCGTGTGGTTCTGTCCTTCACATAGGATTGCTTAAATCCTCTCTCATACCTTGGATCCTACATATAAAATTCCTTTGTCATGCACTAAACTGCAGGTCCTCAGGACGCCTTTACTATGTGCCGTTTACAGCTTTCTCATGCCCAGGGCTGCTGAACCTTTGCATACTGAATCCCTTTGACATCTGTTGCATATGGAAATACTGCAGCTGATGCCATTTGGATGGACAGGCATTAATAAAGCAAGGCGTACAGGAGGATTCCTCCTACAGACACTGAGGAATTCCCTTAAATACATATTTAATTATCAACTARATGTAGCTGCTGTTAATACAACCCTCTAAAAAAGTTATTTTTATGTATGTAATCAAATTAATTAATGCCCTATTTGCTGCAGAACTGATTCTCTTGCTGCTTATRGATTCATCGTGTTATATTATTTGATGAGATTTATTACTAAAAGTTATGTTGTGTATAAATTGCACAATATTGATTTAAAGGTTTAAAAACTTAGTGAAAACTTCTGACTTGGGTACAACAAGTTATTCCAAGCACTCAGCTCATCTTCCATCATTGAGCAATACTCCTTTCATAATTAAAAAGTGATGTATTAAAGCATTTTTAAATTATTAACTGAGGATAGATAAAAAGGCTCTATTGTACTTTCATTCAGAGATAAACATTTGAAAACAATCTTGTCCTTTGCTTACCTGATAAACCTTAATTCCCCAAATTATTTTGTTTAAACCTATGTAATTCTGGAGTAACTCGCCTGAGTCTATTGGGGTTGTTCCAGATTTGTACATGCATAAGCAAGACGAGGCTCTGCAAAAGAAACATTAAGCTCCAGGTCAGATATTAACATCAATATTTGCACAAAATTCTCTGTAGTCATGGTRAGATTTCCATTTTTACTTAGTGGTAGCATAGAACCCTTGGAAGTTAAGTTATATMTAATACTATAAGTATTTTTTTGATTTCTAGTCTGTACAGTTTTTGGCCAGTGCTGAAAACGGCAGCATTTACCGTAAGCTCCATCAGAGAAAACACAGCTACAAGAAGTTCCCTCTGCAATAACTATGATATTATGGAAATAGTGCAATATCAAGTTTGGTAAATATTACCTTTTTGATGCCCATAGCTGTTATCAGAGTGAGAAAGACGAGGGTCTGCAAACAGATTTCCTTTTTTTTTTTTTTGTTATTTCTTTTTAAGCTGCAGTTCACTTTTAATTATATCAAGCTAAAAATTACTTTATTTACTATATAGGGTGGTGTGGAAGATTGCAAAACAATCACTGGAAAAATACTTAGAGATTAAATTAAGTTTTTTAGGAACTTTACTAACTTAAAATTCAATAAAAAGCGGATCATGCTGTTGTTTTTTTTTTTCCTAGATCCCAAACTGATTCAGCTGTTCAGAATGTAATCAAAACAGTCTGGTTCAAATGTTTGTCTTWATTTTATGCCAGCAGATAGGTTGAGAAACTGCTGAAAATCTTTACGAAGTCTTCAAATGTTATCTTTCTTATTTTTAAAATGTCCTTTTTAAGAAATGTTTGAAAAATCRTTGCTTTTTTCTTTTTTTCTCCTTTTTTGGTCTTAATATGCCTCAAGAACTTCCAGTTCATTATGAGACAAGAGTTAGAAAAAATCTGTAAATGGTAGCAAAAGCCAGCGGCGGTAGGTGTAGGWATATTACCAAGAGCTCCCCCGGGGTTTCGTAGGGATTTTGTGATGCTGATTTTCTGTGCTGATGATAATGATTTAATTTTCTTTGTTATCAGCACAGATTTTGCATCTAGTCTGCAAAAGCCTGGAAACTGACTGCTGAGTGTTTTTCTAATCAAAGCATTGCACCTTGAAGTGTTTCAGCTCTCTAGGTTTTTCTGTAGCAATGTTTCTTAAGCCATCACCATCTTATTACAGAAAAGAAAAAAAAAAAGACAAAAAAAAAAACTCTCCTTGTTTTCTAGCGCTGATCTTTCAAACAACAGTGTCAGGATCTCATGGTAGGAAAAAAAAMCTTTATTTGCAATATTCATAGCCACAAAACAAAAAGCCTTTGCAAATCTAAAAYGTTSAGKCAACACCCTGACTGCTCATTCTTGRTCAGARACACTAAAGGTGATGCTGGAAGTAACCACAGAAAGCATGGATGGGATGGTACAGGTGTTTTTCTTCACTCAAGTTTATTTTGATTAACGAAAAAAAGTTAATTTAATCATTTCAGCTTCTGCCTTATTTAACCCCATGCTGTTCATACTGTTTTCTTTGTAGTCACTGAGCAAGAGACTAAAGTGCCCAAGAAAACCATCATCATGTAAGTGCTGACTTTTTTTTTTTTTGGGTAACTTTTGTGTTTTGCCTTGCTGCCTATGCATGATCCAATAACAAGCTTGTGTATATTGGCCATGCAAGTGTGTTCGTTCCCATCCCACTGGATCTCGTGTTAGTTTGTGTCATGCAAAGCCACAACCTGAAAAACCTCGCTGTCCCTTTCAAAAGATAGCAACACTGGTGTCAGACACAGCCTGGGCTGGTTTTCCGATGATGCAATGTGAGAACAAATTGCACTGAAATCCGCAGGAGTCGCGTAAGAGCTCGAGAAAGGGAGAATCTGTCCCAGTGCTGAAAAGAAGCTGCTTCAGAGCTCTGCCCGCTCAAAAGACGCACAAATACTACAAATATCTCATAGCTTGCAATTATTTTCTCCTGCTTCCTGTTTTAAATTCTTAAGAAACGTCTTTTATGATGAAGCAGAAGGAAGTTTAACTATGTTACACGTTTCTACTCTCTAAGCATCTGTATTTCTAATATGAACTATCATCCTGGTAGCGAATGGGGCTTTTTAGATACTTTCAGCCTGGTTTATATTGGGTGCTTATAATATATAAAGATTAAGCAAAGCAAAAACAGTACTTTCTCAGTTGTATGTAGACCAGAAGCTAATCAGGCATTGAAATCTTACAGTATTTTCTTAAATATCATACATAAGTACGTAATGGAATTGTTTTATGTTCTAGAAGGGGGACGTTGTCTTTCCGTGTTAGGCCTCCAAGCAAATCTATACAAACTACATCCTAATGGTGATAGGTGCTTATGCAATGATATTTTGGGGAAATACATTCCCACGAGAGTCATAACTTTGCTAAAACCGGTTCTTGACTTTGATATGATTGTAATAGTTGACTACATTTTTTAAAAGAAGACTTCTGTTAAATGGTGAGGAGGATGTGTGAAATGACAGCTGAGGTTATGTGTAAGCTATGGCTCCACCTTTCATCTCTTACTAATTTTTTATGATGATTATTAGTTACTATCCATATCTTATGCCCATTTTGAGCTAACAGTCTATAAGAACACACTGCTCCTCCTAGCAGCCCCAAGGGAGGTTGGTACATTTAAGAGCAGGATCACAGAACAACAGAAGTCCACCTCCTCTTACCAGGGGATCGTTGACTCAGTGGAGTGGACCTCAACTTGAAGTGGGACGGTGATGGGATACAGTTTGGGAACAGGCATGAAAGGGCACATTCCAGCTCTCCTTCAATGAAGCAAGCAGAGCAACAGAAGCAGCTTTGAAACTTTACCTGCAGAGTATAACTTAATGGATAATTCAGAGACAGAGTTGAACAAGGTCTAGATATGCCAATCCCAGATCTTAGGAAAACGCACAAAAAAATGCATTTTAACCTGGCAGTGTAAAACAAAGTCTTTAGTGCAGCTACATGCTTTGGAATGAAGATAAGCTCACTGTAGCTGATCCAATCCTGGACTTTACTGCATCCTAAAACAGAGGGATTGATAGTGAAAAGAAATCTGGTCTCCACAGGAGAAGACAATACCAAGCTGGATTTAATCTTCAGTGATAAAGGAGAATTGTCTTATCTCTAAGACAATTTATCTACCAGCCTAGTTAGACAATGGCAGCTGGACAAAGAGGTTGTCCTTTCGTAAGGACTCTTTCCACCCTGCCTTGCAGCTCTGCTCTGGAGCCAACGCTCTCAGTGGCAGAGTAGTCAGACTAGAGGATGAGGCTGATGAGGAAACAGAGAGGAGAGGAATAAAAAAGCTATTATTTTGATTCATAAATGTTCCTTCTTGATTCAGGCCACTGTCTTTTTATCCTTTATTTACTCCACTTTTTAGTTTTAGTGTCTATTTCTTAGAAACAGTCTTAACACAGAAACAAAATTGACTTTACCTGTTACTTGCACAGAACCAATTAGCTCTGCTTCTGTATACCTCCAAAACAAATAACATCTTTCCCTTTGACTTTTTCCGTGAAAAAAAAGGAAAATTCTATAGGAAAAACTGTGTTAAACATGTAAACTAAGAACAGTAAAGTCCAGACTTAGGTGTTCCTGTCCCCATATTTTAAAGCTATTTAATGCAATTTCATCTGGAGCTCCTTTAAAGTCCAAGTTAGTCCAGACGGTTGTTTTGATACTAGTTGTGTGCATCTATACAGAGATACTGAGAAATCCCAACTGCTTAGGATACCCCCAAAAGTCTAAGTAAGACCAACAGAATTACTCTGAGAAGTAATTGCCCAGCATATCAGACCAATCTGATACTCTTGTATCAATTGCTAGTAGCAGGATCAGGCTGTGTCTGCAATAACACTGTTAGGGCAAGTAAGAATAGGTGCATCTTGGCATGGATGACTTCTGCAGGAAAACATTCTAACCTTCTTTTCATGGCTTCCACAAATGCTTAATGCCCTTTTAATTTATCTGTTCTGTGTGTGAAAATGCAGATCTCTACTTCTCAGAAACACAGATAATGCTTCCTCTCAAAATAATCATTATAGTCAATAAAATAGAAATATAGATAGATACATTTATTAAAAAAGGGGAGTAGGACACTGAACCCTCTGAAGTAAAGGTCATTTTGCCATTGAGTTTGATAAAACTGGAGTTTCAGCTGGAGAAACTCAGGAAAAGGTTGAACTCCTTAAGTGTTTAAGATCTTTGGGTGAAACTGCTGTATCATTCTGAAGTAGCAGATGATCAAYACAAGTAAATGATATATAGCAGCAGCAGAAGAACATTTCTTAGCTGGACATATTCACAGTGTGTTCATGTACTCAGGGAGGCTAATGGTGCTTGGATCCATGTGGGAGGAATGGCTTTGAGATTTTGCCTGATTCAGAAAGTAAGCTGGAGATGGGCATGTGGGTGTGCGTGTGGATGTGCGCGTGTGTATCCCTTCCAAAATGACACGCTCTCCACAAAAAGCTGAAGTGCTTACAAAACTAACACCACTGTAGTGCCTTGATCAACCATGGCATGTGCTGACGTGGAGTGTGGCTCCCAGAAAAGTCCTGTCTTCCTTCCAACTCCATGTCAACCATTTCTGTCATCAGAGAGGAAACAATAACCACTGTGGTGAAGAGCCCAAGACAGAAGGGAAGGGTTTCTCCTGCACGTCCTTCTTCAGGTTATTCGCCTTCCCGCTCCCCAAGAGCCGAGCCAACTCCAGAACCGGTTTATGTGTCAAAGATCAGACAGCCAGTCCACAGACATGAGCAGGAGGCAATRCCAAAGTCTACTGTTCCCATGCTTTTTGTAACAGAACCAGAGGACAGGCAAGGAGCAGCAGCTGGAGATATCGTCAYAGAGACCAAGGTGGAAGAGCAAAAGCCCAAATGGGTTGAAGTTGAAGAAATAATTGAATTCAAGGTGAAAAAATCCCCCAAACCTACGAGGAAAAGAGGATCTTCCCCAGCAAAACAAGAAAAGGATGACTCAGGGGTGTTAACATTCACTTTTCCCAGCTCTAGGCCTAGGCGTTCCCCAGATGATGATCCAAACACAAACAACTCCAACAATAAATTAGTGGAACAGTCAAAGTCATCTTTGCCCAAAGACAATCTCTCTGATGTGGATATCCAGCCCCTGGCATATGCAGCCGATCAGGAAGGACCTCCAGTCAGCAGTGAAGACAGAAGTTCTCCTTGTGGATCTGAACAGCTAGGAAGCAATTCATTTATCGATTATGGAAGCGAAGGAAAGGGCTACACGCAGGAAGCAAGTGCTAACTATGTTTCAGAAGTCACTTCCCCATTGCTTGCCTGTGGGGGTGAGACTTTGGTCTTCAGTTTTAATACAGCTGCTGGAGACAGCCCTGAACTTCTGTTCTCCCCAGTGAGTGCACAGGTTAAAAAAGAGGCAGACGAACTAGACATGTCTTGGCCTGTTGAAGAAGAGGTTCCAGAAGTAACACAAGATATTCTTCCGGAAGAGGATAATGTCATTATAGTTGATGAACCAGAGGAACTACAGATAGATGACATCAGCACCCGGGACCGCAAAATCCTAACCCACAATGGAAAAGTACTAACTTTGGAGGATCTTGAAGATTATGTTCCTGAAGAAGGTGAGACCTATGGATGTGATGATCAGAGCCATACAGCAGACAAACCCTGYGAAATCTCTGTGCTCCAGACAGAGATTAATGAGCCAACGATTGGGAAGCCRGTGCTGCTGAATCTGGGGAGACCTGTTGTTCCTCAGCCAAGACAGAGATTTTTCAGCAAGTTTGAGGAGCACGTTCCAGGAGGTGTGTTTGTGTCAGCCTCTAGAGTAACTGGCGTGCAGTCTGCAGGCCCCTCAAACATCTCTTTCCACGTCAGTGATACCTGCATGACAGCATCGCCTGGAGTGCATGCGGCAGCGGCAGCAGCATCTCGTGGTCCCTCCTTCACAGTGAAACCGTCCTTCTGCACAGAAGTCCAGCTCTCAGCAGACAACGGGCAGTCAAGCTTTAAAACTGAAGTTTCCACAAGAACCCTCAGCTATGGAACAATTGGCAAGCCTGTTACGTTGCATATCAGCACAGAAGACCTCTCCCAAAGCTGAGCAGATATAAGCATAGTTTTCAAAACAAAAGAAAGCAACATTTTTTTTTTTAAAAAAAAGAAAATGTTCTAGGTGAAGGGAATTGGTGGTGAGGATTGCAAGGAAACATGTGCAAGGGAATACCTCTGAGAAAATGTATTTAAATATAACACGTAGAGCTTTTCCAGTCTTAAAGGGAACATGTATGTCAGATCAGTTTATAATTTTAAAAGCTTTGGTCAAGGTGAACATATATCATTCCATAGTGAAACAGTGATGGTAGGTTTAGGAAAAGCCTGGTTCTCCTACCTGTGATGAAAATATAAATGACATTTTTGTCCATGAACTTAAAAATGATTTAAAGTGCTAATTTGTAAATTATGGTGTAGCAAGAAGGTGAAAGAATCTAAACTTTTCAACATCTTTCAGCAGCCAGGATGGGAGCAGTGTTTTCACCTAAAGCAAACTCCCRTCACTGTGTGCACCAGAAGGTCATGAAGCTTCACACTGCTTTGACTCTACTGTATGCTTTTGACACCAATTAGCTCTACCAAAAATTTCTTCATAAACCTTTCAACATGCACAGTCTGGTTAAAGTTGTTGTAAACTTCTACTGCAGAATGAAACATATAGAAAATACTGCATTTACTAGGAACGTAAAGGAATGCTCAAAYCTTTTGGCTGAAATCCTAATTTGACTGAAGTCAGTGGTCAAAGTCCCACTGACTTGAGGAAGACAAGGATTTCACTATTCTCTTCCAATTTAAGTTAAAAAAAAAAGACYATCTTTTTAAAATGACCTCTGTTTTCAAGTCCACTTCCTAGTTGTCTAAAGATACAGGTTTCATTATTCTGCATTCGAGTATTACGGATTTATAAACCATATTTGTTAAGATACGAATTTGCCTAATGTGCACCGCAAGGCGAAAGGATGGCACAAAATGCCTACTGCATCTCTAATCAGAAGCTAATACGTATAAAGAATGACAAATGGGGTCTTTGTGGCAAAACATTAGAAGGATAAACTGGAATATTTGATCTCCTATACATGCCAGTGGTTAAACATTGCTGTTAACAGACTGGTGGTGAACGTCTCCTAAATTTGCTAAAAAGAATTTACCGCTGAGCTACAGCAAAATGCAGGAGCACAAAGACAATAAAGAGAAAAAGAAGAGAGAGCTTTGCCACAAATACCTGGTTGAAAAATAAACCTGGTTATAACGTTATGATAAATTAGGCTTCGTGGAAGCATTGCATCGTATTACTGTAGCCGTGTGTGTTCAGCTCTGTTGTAGAGGTCACAKCTCCCGCGGTGGGTCGAGTTGCCCTGGAGCTTTGCCACGGGGGTGCCAAATGCACAGGGAAGGCTAGGAGTATGGTTAAGGATGTTATTCTTCAAGAGACTGAATGCCACTGAGATATACTGGGCATGGCCTATTCCTGTTGGCTTCACTAAAAGTGGATATCACGTAGACCTTCCAAAAGTTGCTCTGTCCCGAAAAGAAACGGGCTCGTGGGCCCTAATGTTGGCYCCTAGGCCCAGCTGAATATTGGTTGAAGTCACCTGGAGTTTGTCATTGCTCTCAATAGGACCAAGCACTGGCCCTGCCTATCTGACGGAGGTAGGAGGCGAAGTCCAACACATTCTCCCAGCTGAGTTGTGTGCAACAAACTTTTCCCTTYGGGTTGCACAGTGAAACCGGAAATGCTCAGACACAGTTGAATTTCTAACTAGCCTGAGGGGACTGAGTGAGTTTTTTCCTAGAAAATGTTGGCGTATGATGGTCTGTCTTGGTGTTTCCCAGCTAGGTAATACCGTGAAACTTGTTCTAGAGTCCTCCAGGCGATATTCCCACTAACAGGGATTGAATTTAAGAAAGGTGCTTGTAGAAAATAATACTTTTTTTTTTCCTGTGGCTGCACCTTGATCATATGGTGACTGAAGTGAATGCATTGATTTTGCAGCCTATTTCATTGCAATATCTGAACATAATATTATGTGTAATAACATGTGCACTGCACTCATAATACAGGACACTTTTCCACTGATTACATGTGGTGAAAATAAATCGAGCCTCTTTAGTGTTAACTTTCTTTTTTGATAACAACTCTTTGGTTTATACTGTTCATTTTATAATTAAGCAATACAATGGATATATATTAGTGCTTTTTCATATATTGCACTGTATATTGGAAAGTAGCAGACATACAACACGGAAATCCTTTTGAAACTGAAAATATTTCGTTCTTATTGGCACTGATTCTCATCTCAGATGTTCTAGTATCAATCCAGAATAATTCCACAGGACTAAGTGGATTTGATTCAGATTTACAGAGATGCTGCTGAGAAAAGAATTGGTCCTATACTAGTCTTTGAAAATATGATATTCATCCATAAGGCTGATCTAGATGTATAAAGCAATATGGAGGTTTCCTCCTGATCTGATTCATGCTCATTTTTGGTTTTTTTTTTTTCGTTTTTCTTTTAACAAGCTGAAAAGTTGTAGTTCAGATGGTCATAGAAAAATCAAAGCAATTAACATCTGTTTACATTTTCTTTTGAAATTTAAGCAGAAGAGAATTAATTGAAAGGAATTTTTAAAATCCTGTGTAAGACTGTTCAGAAACTGAAAGGTTTATGAAAAGTCTATTATGTTTATTTTCAAAATATTTTCCTAGAGGTTAATAATTATGCTTATAAGTGATTAAACTGTGTAGATAACTAATGAGATGTGTGGGGATTTATTTCATTTAGATGAAAACATACAATTGTATTAAAAAATTTGATACAAAGAATGTTTTACTATAGTTCCTGCAGGTAAATTAAAGAAGTGGAAACCTCAGTTGGCTTGGGATGCAAAACAACAGGACAAAGCAAATTGAATGAAAAATATATTAGATGGTGAATTGATACTAATAAATGTCATGCATCAGCTATCACTTAGCTCATTGGGTTTCTGTGTTTTTGTTTATTCACGGCACTCYGTGCTCCACCAGCTAGTCTACTTCTCCCATTGACTTCAGCAGGAGCTGAGTTGCAACCCAAGAACATTATTCTAGGTGGGCTGTAGCTGTAATTTTGGGGGCCAGTTTCAGAAGTGTTGGTGGAAAAGAACCTCTTTTTAGGCATTCTTCTAACTCAAAAAATGCCTGTCTGCCACAGGTGTGTCCTCACCTCACCACAGTGTTACCTCAGCTAAAATTCAAGCTCCTCATTTTGGTAGCTTGATTCCTCCTAAACAGGGAGGAAAGGGATTGGATTAGCAGCTTGGGGAACTCTAAATCTCATGGTAGCTCGTGGGCCAGAAATGTTGGAGAACCTCTGCCTCAGCAGTTCCTCTAACTTGAGCTTAGAGCACCACTGGTTTGACCTAGAGGTGCACACGTGTGGCTCAGGGTTGACTTTGAAYGAAGCTGTGCTAGCCCCACAGCCACCACGTGTTAGCAACCGTCAGGGACATCCTGCAGGCTCAGATATATTTCATGTAAAACATCATTGCCYGGTTCTGATCACATTATACCTGTTTTCCCAGGGGATGAAGCAGTACATTCATTTGCGAAAATGGTGTTTACTTGATTTGACCATGATACCATAATTAAATAATTTTTCTCCTCAAGAGATACTAAGAATGCTTTCTTCATTTCCAAATAGTTCGCTTCCTGGCAGCTGCCCAGCTTATGGGGCAGCACCAGCTGGTGGCAATCATGACAGGAACATCAAGAAATCAAAAGATGAGTCTAGAGAAATGTTTAAGCATCTTCCATCTAGACCAGTGGTGATGATGGRTTGGTGGGACATGGAGTGAGCAAAACTTGCTTTTTCCATCAATAAACCCAGAACTGAAGTCTTGCCCATAGGAAGGATATTAAGAACAAAAATCCAATGAGATATCTTCAAAGGGAGCTGATGCAAATGCACAGGCTTCAGCTTTTGTTTGCTGAGGTCTGTCATGAGAATTTATTTTCTCAAGGATGGGAAAGGAGCAGAGTCAAAACAKGTGCAAGACCTTCCTCTATGTGAATGACATCAGACAAGTCAGAGCCAAACCTAAAATAAGGTGAAGCCTGAGCCTTTGTGGGCAGTCAAGCCCATTTTTGAGGCAGGTTTTCTTTTGTTTTTCCATTTTGAGCTTTCTTTTGCTCTGACACATTCTGCCAAGGACAAACACCTCATTTTTTGTCTCTGTTAAAAAATCCCAACTTCAGGGAAGATGGCTGAGCTTCTTGCAGGGTAAGGATGGACAAACTTAGGAAAAGAAAAAAGCATGGGGAAGCACATGTTTTCTGAGATAGTTCTGTATGGGTTTGGACTTGCAGTATAGTCATCATGGCTTTTTGCCACTGCTCCTAACAGCGAGAAGCGCACTTTATGGGCATTTCAGTGGGCATCTGCAGAGCRGGAATCACGTTGCTTCATTTGTATGCAAGTGCTCTTCTTTTTTTGTCAGCATAATCCCAACAGCTCTCCTTGCATATTAGCTGAAAAAGTGGTGGAGCTGTGCCCCTTTGGCACGTGCACAACGCTGGGCAGAGTATTTTATAGGCTGCCAAAAAAACAATCAGAATGCTTTTTCTGCTACCCACAGGAAGTATTTGTTTCTCATTCCTATAGGAAACATTTTTAAGATACTGAAGGTTTAGGCACCAAAGTAGGGTGTTTTAAAACGGAGCTTTTTAGCCAGTTTTGTCATTGCCCAAATTATGGTTTGAGTTGGCACTCTTCCTTTGCAAGCAACATCAGGGACACGATGAAAGGTCTTAATCTGGCACAGATTTTGTCTATCTTAATGCATAGTTGAGGATATTGCTAGATTTTGTCTGTCCCTTTATTGTACCTCATCAAGGTTAGTGGAAGGAGCCCTGGGCAGCAGATTGCACTAGATTACCTCTTGAGGTCCCTTCCAATCTGAATTATCCTGTTATCCTCTCCTCTCCTATCCTATCCTAACTTCTTTTACCAGTACTGACTGCAAATAAAACCGTGGTATTTGTCTGTGGGATAGTTGTCCTGCAARGATGTGAGCTCGAACAGCCATTTATAGATGTGAAAAGCTTTTGTCTTCTCTTTGCCCTCAAGATTTTGAGTTTCCTGAGGTAGGAATTGCCTCATCTTCTGTGTAATTCTTCTCTATGTTTCATCTGTACCGACCAGCTGACCTACCCTCTGCGRTGTCTTGCAATGGCACAGTCCTGTACGGATATTTAAATTTCAACTAGTTTCCAATACAGGGYCCAGCAAATCTAATATTGCAAAGCAGGACAAATAGATGATTCTGTAAGCAGTAGCTTCACAGTCTCTTCTGCCATCYGCTCAGGTTTATAAGCTCATTGTCAGCCCTCTTCTTTCCCCTTCCCTTCTCCAGAAGTCCTGGTCAGTCTGGTACCTACTCRTTCCTCTTTCCTTTTCTCTGCAAAAATGTCATCCTCGCACATAAGGCTCCATATCAGCACAGCAGGGCACAGCTAGGTTCATCCCACTGGTCTTAACAGAGGTATTTTTGTCAGAGCAGCCCACGTAGGGTTGAGTTTGGAGCTGGTCTCCTTCAATCATTGTTACCACCTATGTTCTGCAGGTCATCTCAYGGGAGATGGAGTGTGTGCGCGGTGTGGTGCAGCGATTGCAGTGCGGTGAGAAACGTCTGCCAGGAGTTCGGTGTGTCGAGCGCCTTATTGCGAGTCCTAGCTAGGGTCTCTCCTGCTGGAATTTGAGCATCAAATCCCTGCTCTAGGAGTGGGGAGAAGGACACAACCGCAAATGTTTCCTCTGGTTGTGATGGGTGGGGTGAAGCTGATAAATTCCTTTTACCTTGAAGAGAGAAAAGCTATTCTTCTTGTCTGTAGGAGAGACTTCCCCGCAGCCAGAGACGGAGACTTCTGTCCAGGCCTCGCTTGAACGCGCTGATAAGGAGATCAAGACGGCTCTAAGGAAACTTGTGGATTCAGCCTCACTGCTTGTGACTCTTCCACCAGGCGCAAGAGGACAAGCTGGTGGTCTCGGCCTTCTCGAGTCCGTACCTTCTGAGTGCTCGGAAACGGGAACTGGGCCTCCTCTGATAGTTCATGAAGCCAGTACCCAAACCCAAGTTACTACAGGGCATGGTAGGTCTGGAATTAAGCTGGAAAATGTCCAGTGGAAGTCAAGAGAGACAAAAGTGCTGAACTCAACAATAATAATTTTTTTCCTAAGTTTCTTTGTTTCTTTGTGTTCTGAACAGTTGCAGGTTAAGAGAGGATATTCAGAGAGCACGAAACATGGGGCTATGGGTTGGGGTTAGGCTGGGCACAAGCTCTCCTTCATATCTAAGCAGAGTTTTTAGTCTGCCAGCTGTCCAAAATGGAGGAATAGAAGTTTTTTTTCCAGTTCTGGGCTTTTTAACCTGGACTTGGTTTAATGTTTTGAGGGAGATTTTTTTTCCATTGCATTTTCAGAAGTTACTTGGTTTTGGATTTGCTGAGATGGGGGAAGGAGGTTGCTTTTTTTTCTCTCTCTCTCTCTCTTTCTTTCTCTCTATCTCTCTTTTTCTTTCCTTTTCTTTTTTTAACTGTTTATTATTAGCAAACTGGAAATTTGTTCAACGCCCCCTTATTGGCTGCCGTGAATTTTCTAAGATCTTGGGCATGACAGCTTCACTTGCGTTCTACTGGCACTGGAGTAATAGATTACTCAGCAGTTGCCCTGTGATTAAAACCAATGATGTGTGTGATTGTGTCTTGCTAGGAGAATCTGGCTTTCATGTCTGTGTTGTTTTTAAAAAATACGAATTGGCTGCAGTCCTTCTGCTGTTCCTTATGCTTGCTGCCATAACAACTTGTCTGAAYGGTCACTGTTTGTGTCAGGTCAGAATAACTATCCTTAAGCCAGTGTGACCTAGAAAGGACAATGTCGAGGAGCCTTCAGCCTACAGACSCCAGATGCTGTTTGAAAAATGGGAWGTTTTTGTCTAAACTTAACAGGAATTCAGATGTATTTCATGGAATCAGACCCCAAAATCCCACATGAAAAATGAATGGATTTTAAAGCCTCTTTTCCTTTTTAGTGGAAAATTATCTATGAAAATAACTATGGTAAAGCACAATGACTCAAAAATCATCAGAAGCAGAATGTCAAATAGGRCAGATTATTTACTTAGCTGTAACTGAAGAAACAACAGAGCAGAGAATAGCATATGGAATAGTTTTTCAGCCCTTTCACTTTAAGTCCCTCCACCTGAGGATGTTATTAACGTGGGGAGTTATTTTAATAAATCGGAGACTTGACRTCTGTCCCTTTGATCACACTCTCTGAATAAAAAGGAGGCAAATATTTTGACAGCACTGGCTATAGGAAAGCACAAGTACGCTTCCTATCCACCTATGCACTTTGATCCTGCCAGTAGTGCTGTAAATAACCATGTTTTTCATGCTGGTAGAGCAGTCCAATGCAGTTTCTGGAAACTACCGCTTTTTTTCCAAAATCAGCCARCATCAAACATTCCTAGAGCACTCTGCCAAAGGCCTTTTCTGCTAGGAAGATAATGTCCCTCGATCTGACATTTTCTCCTCAAATGAAGAAGAGGGTGATGCACTTTATCCTAGGAGGGAGCTCAAACAGTCCATGTCAAAGGACARTTGGTTACTTTTGCAATAGAAGATCAAACCAATTTTTGAGGATGCGTCTGGTAAAATAAGTAATAATGAAAGAATAAGAATATCTAAACTGCCATAGAGCACTGGGCATTTTATCATATCTACAAGGTACAAGYCAAACACACTTTAATTATCTAGTAAAATGGGTGCATTGAATTGACATTTTCCTTTCAGTCATCATGATTCTTATTGTGTCCCTGTTGGTCGCCTTTCCTATTTGTGCCTCTATGTGTTTCCTCAAAAAAAGTTAGTTTTGCCCAGTCACCAGTGTTTCATCGTTGAATCTCTCTGATGTTATTCAGTCCCTTTGCTGCATATTGTCTTCTCAAAAGATCCTACTCTTAGCTTCCATGATTGCACTCGGCTGAAATCAGATGGACTCAGTCAGACAGAAGCCGGAGTGGAGGTAGTGTCCAAAGATTTGCTCTGGTTTCAGGTGTGCCTTCATCAGTGACATGTCTAACTTGCCTTATCTCTGCTGCCAGACAAAGCACAAAGCCAAATTCCATCTGAAGAACCAAGTGCAACAAAGCCCAGGCCTGGTCCTTCCCACAGAGAGACAGCTGCTGGAGCAGAAGGGGCTCAGGAACGCACAGTTCCCATCACCAGGTAAACACAGATCCAGCACACAGAGTTCTGAACGTGGCAGACTTTGTTGTAGGAGAAATGAGTTCCAGTTGAGGAACTGGGTGGTGACTCAAACTGATTCTTGTGGGTTTAGTAGAATCCTTAGAGTCGTGTTAACCTGTGGGTCATGCAAGAGGAATGGAAGAGGTTGGGGAGAAATTAATTCCCTGAACAAAATCTTCTTGTATTAAGTTATAGTGATAGATTTGAGAGTCTAATCCTGTATTTCTGTAGTTGTATGCAACTGTGTAATGGTATTTACTCTTGATCTTTGTGAAAGAACATCACCAGCCACGGGGGCAGGAGACTGGTATAGAAGAGAAGGAGATGTGGTCTGGGATGTGCACAGTGAAGTTTATATTGAGACCACGGAAAGAACTTGTGTGTATAAGACTGAGGAGAAGATGCCAACAAGTAAGAAACAACCTTGTTTCCCTCTCCCTGATCCCATGATTGTTCAGTTTTCTTCTCTTTTGATGCTATTTCTCAGTGTCTGTTTTCTGAAGTACTTATATTTCTTGAGCAATAACTAAAAAAAAATAACTCATAAGCCAGAAAACAGGAAGGCTAAAAGTAATGCTAGTGAAAATAAACCCATATATGATACTGTGGTATCTCTTGATGTGACGCAAAACCAATGTCACATCCTAAATGGCCAGTYCTGGAAATCCTGTTTGAATAATTCGACTTTCATTGGGAGACCATGAATAAATTTATGGTATTGTGGTGGCTGCAAACCCCTGTGTCTCACCAGGTGCACCCTACATGCAAGTGACAATAGAGGATGTGCAGGTGAATTCTGGGGAGCGTGCCAAATTTCAGGCAGTGATTGAAGGAAACCCTCAGCCTACTGTTCTGTGGTTTAAGGTAAGTGAAGATACTTCCCTAACAGAGAATAAGGACCACAGAAAGGATTATAGAGCAGTATTTTTGTGGGGAATTTCTTTTATTCTTTTATCCTATGCCTCTTTCACTGATTTGGGTCATGTCTATAGACTGTGATGCAGAAATTGTCAAGTCAGCCACAGTTGTCTTTGGATCCAGCAAATGGCTGTTGGATGTTGGAGGTGTTTTTCTAGCCTCTCTTTCATCTTATCACAGAATAATTGAGCTTGGAAGGAAAGTAGAACAGGTTGCCCAGGACTCTTTCCAGTTGGGTTTTGAATATCTTCAAGGACGGAGAATCCAAAACTTCTCTGGACAGTCTGTTCCAGTGTTCTTCCACCCACAGAGTAAAAAAAAAAGAAAAGAAAAGAAAAGAAAAGAAAAGTTTTTTTTCTTATGCTCGGATAGAATTTCCTGTGTTTCAATATGTGCCCAGAAGTGCCCTTTTGTGAGAGGACAATGTAGGAACAGCTGTACTGGTTCACCACAACCATGTACGTTTGACCTGTGCTATCTCCAGTGTCACTGTAACCCTTTCAGCAGGGAGGGACAACCAAGATGGTTTTGGAGACCGAGATAGGAAGGAAGTGGGATAGGTGGCCTGCCTGAGAGCCACCAAGATGTGAGCTGTAGTTTTGGCATCAGGGATGGGCTCAAGAATGATTTGTCARCATGACTTCCACTCACTGCATCTTTTCTGTAGCAAATCAGTAAAAGAACAGTGACTAATGACCTTGAATATCCCATTAAGAGAAAGGAGAAATCATTTATTTTTATCATTATTATTTTAAATAATTATTTATTATTTACTGGCCCTTGAAGTAAGCCAGTATTTTTCAGTAATGATTACCTGTAACTCTCMTGTCCAACAATTTTTGTATACATAAGTATTATTCCATTTTTTTCTATCTTCCATCTGAAAAGTACAAAGATGAGCTACTCAGAGAAGTAAATAAAATACAAAAAAATGTATTTTACTTATACTCTCTTAATGCTCTTAATACTCTCCCAATCTCTGGCATTTTCAGCTCAGGGATATCTTGAACTGGCTGAATTTTATCTGTTTACCGACCCACAATGAAGTTCCCTTCCACATGCGCTTGGACCCATGTAAGGTTTTTGGCCCTTAGTTCTTCCACTATAAGCAGTTAATCCCTGCCCACTCTCTCCAGCCTATTCATGATTTTGTACAGCTCTGTACTGTCATCTCATATCACAGAGCTCCCTTCCAGGCTGAAGAGTCCCAACTTGCTCCATCAATTCTCATATGGAAGCAGTTACAGAAAGTGCATTGCCACATCAAGCACCCATGGCAAACCAAGGATTTACAAGATGATGTTTTCAATCTTACTCTTCATTTCTCTCTAATAACTTATAACCTGTGGTATATTTTTGACTACCACCAAGCCCTGTTCTGATGTTGCCGTGGAGCTGCCGTATCCCAAAATTTTGTGCCAGTGCAATAAGGTTCAGCTCAGAGCCCAATATTTCRTATGGGAAAATAACGTAGCATCTATATTTATCTGTATTAAATTTCATCTGGAATTTTATTTCCCACTCAGGCAGTCTAATAAGTAGTTAAGTTAGTAAGGCAGGAGCTAAGTAGATGTTCTTTGTGCTCCCCTGGGCTGACTGCCTCTTGCCTGGGAGAACTGAGGTTAAATCAGCCCTGCTGATCTCTCCCAAGCCTTTTTCCCTATGAATAGGATGTTAAACAAATTATGCAGATGAATAACCTAGAGGCTGAAAAACATTTAGCCGTTGGGAACGTCTTCAGCCAGCATTTTATTATTGAGATTTGTTAGCCTAAATGCTTAAAGGATCTGTGTTTTAGCCCTGTTGGTGTATGTCATTCCTTGAAGAGAAGGAACATCTGTTTCTGTATTGATTTTCAGAGCCAAAATTCTTTCTTTCAGGGCACTTCCTTGTTGACAGACAGCCACAGGCTCCATCAAGTGAGGGAAGGAACAACATATTTATTAGTCCTGGACAATGTTGTCTCAGAAGACGGTGGTGTTTATACTTGTGTTGCCAAAAATGCTGGAGGAGAGGTTTTGTGCAAAGCAGAGCTTATTGTGCATGAAGGTAACTTAATTCTTTCAGTTCCGTGAGTTGCTTTCAGCACCATTGCTGAATATATTCTGTTGCAGTCTTTTTGTGGTACCCATATGATGTTTACCCTGTGTTCCTGCTTGGCATTTCCATGCTACCAGCATGGTAGAATCCAGTGAGGGTAAATGGTCTAATGAACTACGTCTGTGAAATAATTAGCTGGAGTTTTTTTGAGACTAGGTAATGAACTGATACTATGGACCATAGAAGTGAGTGGGGCSATACCTCTGATGGTATAGCTCTGCTCTTCAGCATGGCTCTTCTGGTTTACGTCAGACGAAGATACAGTCCCAAAGTCCATGCTGGCAGGCTGTTCCATCAAACAGCTACACCTAATTACATGCAGAAGCTTAGAGAAGTACCCCGATAATTTTCCCTGCCTTAAGTTGTCCTGTGATAGTTTTGCACGTTATTTGCAAGGCATTGTAATCTGAATATGAATCCTTACATTTTCTTTCATTGCCAAAGCTAAGAAAGACCAAGCAGCAAAGAAAGTGGCCACCCGGAGAAAGCTTCATTCCCTCTACGAGGTTAAGCAGGAGATTGGAAGGTAAATTAATTTTCCAGCTTTATAGCATGCTTGCAGGGGACTATCTAACTGCCCATCTGAGCTGCTGCTTCAATACAGAACAGGTTGCTGTCTAAAAGGGTCTGAAGGTAAGGAGCACCCATCTCTGCTTTCTGAGCAGCTTATGAAACAGTGCTGATGCTATCTGGGTAAAGTGATACCAAAGGGTACCCAGGGAAGGGTGCGCAAGGCATGGACCTGGGAAAACCCAGCAGCCTCCTTGAAGGACCGGTGGGGCTGCAGGTTGTGGTGGACACATGGCTGCACCCTCAGGTCATATTAGCATCACAGCCCCATAGCGATGTACATACAAGCCCCACATCCATCCAAAGGATTCAGCAGCAAGCCTGTATCACCTAAAACAGCTTTTCACTCTGTAGCAGTTGGTTGTTTAGTTTTGGAGACAGCCAGGAGAGGGCAACATCAGCTTGTGCACAGGAAAATCAGCTTGTTCTGTTGGAGAGTTTAAGACSTGAGCAGTAGGAAGTGGTCAAAGGCTGGGACCTGGAAAGGTCTGCAGCTGCTGTGCAGAGGGCTTGAACCAAGTCTGAGCAGGGCTTATCCTTTGATTTTACACAGGGGCTGCTTCAGCTTTGTGAAACGAGTTGTGCATAAAGGGAACAGTGTGTCCTGTGCTGCCAAATTCATACCTCTACGAAGCAAAACGAAGGCTCGAGCACATCAGGAGAGGGATATACTTGCCCCTCTGTCCCATGATCGAATTACCAGGCTGCTTGATCAGTTTGAAACACGGAAAACCCTGATTTTGATCCTTGAGTTGTATCCTTTTCAGTGCTTCTTTTCTGAGGAGGCTGGGAAGTACAAGGCAGACTCACTGATAAGTAACTGAACAAATACTCAGTTTTTGCCTGAGGTGAAAAAGTATGCAGTCTTCCTCCRCGCTGCAGTATAGCACAGCTGTGTGAGCTCCTCAGACATTGTGGTCATGGCAGTCACTGAAGTATCACGTTCCAGCAGAAGTCCAGATGTTTGTGTGCACAGTATGAGCGGGTTGTTAAGCACCAAAGCTCTTTTCTGAAATGTCCRGGCATGAAAGGTTCTGTCCCAGGGAGATCCAGTCTGAGTGAGCCCCACAAATGCTCATGATCAACGGGCACGTTGTAGCACGTGTCTCATTCGCACCATACCCTTCTTGTAGGGAGGACCAGTTGAGAACAGGCTGATGCCATTACACTTCTGCRAGGACCTTTCTGCAGTAGAGGCCTTCATGCATCACATGCATATGACACTACCTGAGATACCTTGTGAATTCTGTTCACTCTTACTTCAAATTGTCTTGGCTGGGTGGAGATGGACACAAAAAGAAAATGAGAATTTAACTGTAGCTGCATTTTCCCTTAATGCCGTTGCAAGATGCTCCAGCGAAGAGCTCCTCGACCGGTTGTTCAAGAAGAATGTTGTCACTGAAGCAGAGGTAATCTCTCTCTCTCATTTCAAAGTCCAAAATTGGTGGGTACCGCCTTCCTTCTCCTTCAGCAAAGAGTAGCTTCCAGCTGTGTTTTCATTATCAGGAATGTCTTTATAAACTAGTGGTAATCTGTCAAAACAGAGTCAATATTTAAAGTACGTGCCCAGCAGCTTTCATTATTAKGTAGAATTTCTTCAGGGAGTGACTAGAAACAGCCAGAGGTTTTGGACACAAACATTGCATCCAGCCTAACGTAGACTGTGCTTGTTCTGTTAACATTACCATGTCCTTGGCCTCTGTCAGCTGGAGCTCCTGTATCTTGGCTTTTTTTTTTTTTTTTTTTTTTTTTTTTTTTTTTT
>NW_028186612.1:5758230-5803378 GCF_003343005.1 Rhea americana | reverse complement strand
TCTGTCCCCTTGTGACTTTACTTGTGTCTGGTCCCTTACAGTCTCCAAACCAAGGGCTGAGAAGTTTTTCAAGATCCTGTGTGCTCAAAGAGCAAAAGGCTTCACATTGCCCAAGGTCTAATAGCCAGCTCTCTCATAGTTACTGCTAAAATTGATTTTTCCCAGAAATACTCTGAGAAAATGTCTGTTAACACTATGTCAGTGCTAGAGGAATGTCAGTTGAAGTGAGCTGTAAATCTTCACACCTTGTTCAATTTATGTTTGATCTACACATGGTCAAGAAAGATGGGTTTACAACACAGTTTTAAAATTTATTTGCTTTTTAAATGTATTTGCCTGATTCATACCAAGCCAGAGATGAGTCTGAGATCTAAAGGTAAGGTTCATCAATTTAGGAATTTCTGTATTTTTTCTTTTAGYATGTTTCTATTTTTTTAGGCAAGGGCTTCCTCATATATATACAACTCCAGCAGGCTTGTTCCTATTTTGAAAACTTTTTTGGTTCTACCTCTGCTTCCTCGCACATATGAAAGATGGCTGGAATCAGGAACCTTCTTTAATTTTAATTATTTAATTGTTTAATGGTTAATTGTTGAATAATTGATTTAATTTTTAGGTCAAATTGTATATCAAGCAAATTTTGGAAGGAATCAAGTATCTTCACGACAACAACATTCTTCATTTGGACATTAAGGTAACACACAATGGCAGGTCTAGTTTATAGCGGCTACGTGTTGGTCAGGGAATGGATGTTCTTTATTTGAATTAATCTTCTTTACAACATAAAATATTGCCCTGTTTCAAGAAAAAAATCCTAGTTTTGTTTTATTTACTAGCCTCTGAATATCCTCATGGTTTATCCTGAAAGGGAAGACCTCAAGATCTGTGACTTTGGATTTGCTCAGAAGATCACTCCRTATGAGCCTCAGTTCAGCAAATATGGGTCTCCAGAGTTTGTTGCCCCAGAAATCGTGTCTCAGTCACCAGTCTCAAAAGCGACTGATATCTGGTAACTGGCATCTTTTAAAATAAATTTTGCACTAAAYAGCCTGAATTTGGASCCTCCAGATTAAGACAGATGTTTCYTTAGGAATATGTAATTACATTGCATTGCATGTACATTCATCCCTAGGGTAATTTCTTGTAATATTGTACAGAGAGTCTGTTGCRCAGAAATGTTTCTATTGATCATATCCGTAATGTTTGCAATGCACCACATTCTTACAGGTTTTATGGCATTAATGCCATAAAAATGGCATTAATGATTGAATTGTGCTGTAGGTTGATAAAGCTGGTGCTATTAATAAAGCTGCCTCCATTTATCTTTTCATAGATAAATGGAATAGTGATAATAACGATTGGAAACTGAAAGTGAACACTGGGAATCCAAGACCCATCAGGGCTYTTTAAAGTTCCTTCTCTATGTTTTGGTCAACTGTTACTGAACTCTGACAGCTAGTTAATACCAAGGAGTATCTTAGAGAAGCTGATCTTTGTGACAGTGGCAGCAGCTAGGGAAGATGTTCCTAAGAGGTTTTTTTCCAAATCTTCTATGTATACTTGGAAGAGAGAGGAATACTCAAGACCAATTTTTAAAAATGCAGTTCTGATCACAGACAATGAAGCGTTTTATGCTATATAGCTGCAATTTCAGCTAACGGGGAAAAAACAAAGGGTTAAAGCAATAACTTTGGGGCTTTATTTTCCTTTGAAAGGTGGGCAAGTGGCAGGAAAAGGGGCAGTGTGTTTGTGGAGGAGGGAGCAGCAGTGACTGACATCTGACATTAGTGTTCCCTTTCTCCTCAGGGCTGTTGGAGTCATCACATACTTAAGGTAAATAAACCTGCTTGGAGAGATTCATTTGATATCCCTTAGTCCTGCATCAATCAGAGCCTCCGGCRCCTTCAAGTGAGGGATGGGAGTGAGCGACACATGGAGTCCTTCCGTGATGAGGGCAACTTCTCTTGTCATTTTCTCCTTTACTCTTTCCAGTTTGGCAAGGACTTTGGTGATTGTCTCTGCTCAGAGACTTCACAGCCACTCTCATGGGTCAGCTTCAGTCTTCTCCTTGCCCATTCGAGCAGCCATCCTCCTGTAGCAGTGCAAAATCAARTCCTTAGTTGCTTACGTGCAAAACAGGGATAAATAATTCAGTCAAGTGCCGTGTAATGCTGGGTTGAAAGATGCTTGGGAGGTGAATGTGCTGCTCACCCGTATTACGTGTCCCATGCATGGAGTCCCTGAGGCATTTTAAAGCTCTGCATAAGCAGTTGTCTTTCATTCAGTTCAACAGCAAGTGAGAGTCTAAAGTCCATCTCTTTTTATTTTTTTGGTGTTAAATAAATCAGCCTAACGTGCAAGTCTCCATTTGCTGGGGAGAACGACAGAGGAACCCTTCTAAATATCCAGAATGGTGACATTTCATGGACCCTTCCTGATTTTGTTCACTTGAGCGAAGACGCAAAGGATTTTATAAAACAAATCCTACAGCAGCGCCCTGAGTGAGTCCCTTTTTCTTTTGCTTCCTAGACACAGGGTGTAAAGACGGTGTCTCAGCAGCCAGGACAGATCAGTGCAGCTGCAGTAGTTTTAAAAAGTGATCAGTTGAGTGAGATGATCTGCAGTATACCCTAATTTCAATTCTTCTTTATTCATTACTCAAAAACACTTGCCTGCAGTTTGCAAAACAAGTCTGCTTTTAGAATGGTGATCACCTTACTCCCAAGCCCCTCCAGGCAGATGAGTTTCTGAAAAGGTTTGGAGAAGTGGGGAGAGTATTAGCAGGTATCTGAGGTTGAAGGAGTTACGTAGGAATTAAATAATACCAGCCACATTCGAAAGTGCACATATAAGCACTTTCAAGTGCAGAAGGAGACTTGAAGGCATGAATGCGGACACTTGCCTTTTAATTTCATTTATATCCTTCTTGCCTGGTGCCAAAGCTATTTTTGCCTTGGTCAGCTGGGGAGGCAAACTTACTCCTAGGGCTGCTCTTGACTCCCTTAAACAAACTCTGCAAAATGCCACGGGATCCTTCCAGACAGGGAGCCTCAGCGCAAGAAGCCTTTCCAAGACTGAAAAGAAAGGCTGTTCTACCTCAGGGGAAGAAAATGTTGGAATGAAAGACTCTGGCTGGCTGTGCATGCACACGCATGCCTCCGTGCAATGCAAACACTCTGGAGAATCTTGCCATGGTGCTTTAAAGTGACTTGCTGCTAAAATGGTCATCTTTTCTCTTATCAGAGCCAGGCCTAGCGCTTTGGACTGTCTGTCGCACAGGTGGTTCATGGTGAGTTTGTCCAGATTCTTTATTAGAAYCATCAAGTAATTGAGGTTGGAGGAGACCTCTGGAGGGGCAGCTCCTAGGCCATGCACCCTGGTTGTTAACCATTTACTGTTTTATCTTTTCTCTGATCTCCTACCTCTGTTCTACACAGAAACTCTCTGGAAGTAAAAGACGCCTTGATGTTGTCTTGTTAGGATGTCTTTCCTTTCGAAAGATGAAGATTCCTACTGACATGAGCAGATATAATACATCTGTCTTGAGAGAAAACTGTCTTATACTCAAATGCCTGGAATCTCTAAYGAAGGGAGGGAGTTTAAAAAAAAATGAACTGAATTCACGTATGCATTGGACAGGGCTTACTTTTATCCCTGAAAAGCTGTTTGATGTTGTCTACAGTTTAGCTATGAGGGGGTTGTGGGATTAGTCTATTATAATGCAACAAGTGAGTACTACCCGAAATTAAACAATTCAAAAGTGAGGGAGTCCTAAAAACTTCTCAGGATATGAAGTCAGGATCTTTTAATCGATGGGWTTTTTTGCTCATTCTACTTTTAATTTCATTTTTGACAGCATAATCTRCCCCTTGAAGCAGCTCATTTCATTAATACCAAGCAGCTCAAATTCATTGTGGCTCGGAGCAAGTGGCAGGTGAGTAGGCCTAAAGCTATGCTGTTTGGTCCTTCTAGTTGTATGTTTTTCATTAAAGTGGTCAGTGGATGTGGCAGGAGATTATCCCAGCTCTTACTGCAGTCATGGGTTGTGTATTGAGGTCTTCCAGCAGGCACTGAAAAAGGACTAAGACACCTGCATTTAGGTGTGTACATGTAAGCTGAGTGTGTAAAGTCCTGCTGACATAGTGAGACCAGTGTAGTCAGCAGAGCCTTGGAAGGGTTCAGCTCACCCAAAAGCAGATGCCTATTGCCAAGGAGCTCAGTGCCTATACTGACCATCCCTCCATTGACTATTCTGACTGTCTCACCTGCAGRCAAGTCTGTGCAGACACAAACAAGTGCCTTCATGAGCAAGCTGGATCTCACCCCATGTTCAGCTGACTCTTGATAACCTTTGGGATGTCCCTTGGCTTAGCCCTCTTCCACTGAATGGACTAGGAGGCCTCACTCTACACCATTAGCAGCACACACCTGGACCCAGTGTGCCCATGTTTCTGACATGCACTAGCTTGTAAAGTCATGATAATCTGATGAGGTGACACAGCTCTCAGTCCATGGGGCACAGGATTCTGTGCTAGTGATTTGAATCTTGGCATTTTAAAGTTTCTGTAAGTTTGATGTGAGAGTAAGGCTGGAACTCTCRAATCCATGCACACAAATCCTTTCTGTCAGTCAGTATCTCATTATCAGAGTCCTTGACTCCTCAGTTATCAGATGTTCTCAGGTAACACCAATCCCTTTGTTAATTGTGGATAACTCCAGTAAGGTCATTAGCTAGTATTTATAAAAGTCCTCTTACCTGGTAAGTGCTACCAGGGTACTTCTTATTTATGGAAAGCACCCATAAACTTGTCATTAAGTTTTGGCTTTTCCTCTGTTTTCCAGTATTTTATGACATTCATGGACTGTGCCACTTACCYTTTTAAGCATTTTGTTTCCTTTCTAATTCGTATAATAAGTATTCATATGAGAGCAGAGGGATTTCACAGAAATATGCCAGTGTAGTATAAAGTAGGATTTTGAAATTAAAATGACTGAAAAACATACATGGACAAAATCATCTGTGCTAGTGAAAGTGCTTATAGGATAAATAGTTGTGGCTACGTTAGCTGCCTTAGTCTATCTTTGCAACCAGTAATGAATTATAAACAGATCCTGAGAAGATTCCTATTTTCCTGAGAGCTGTCTAAAATAACCAGGTTTATTGCCTTCTGGTAATATAATAAGGCTCCCTAAAGATTATGTCATTTCATCTTTGTGAAAGAAGAGGTGGATTCCGGGAGCAAATAAGGCCTAAACCTGCTGTATGTGTTACTAAACTAGTATATGTGATCTTTAAGAATGCAGAAGGTAATTTTTGTATATTTGCTTTTTCCGTACTCACACCATGCTTCCATCTGATTGTCYTGTATTTTGTTCTGCTTTTTCAGCGGTCTCTGATGTGCTATAAATCCATACTGGTAATGCGATCCATTCCAGAAATCCTAGAAAGGACTCATGACAACACYTCTCTGGCCATCTCCCGACATCTTGTTGAAGAAAGCACTTCCTCCAGTACGAGTGGTTCCTCTTCAGACAATGAGAACTCACACTTCCCCAAGAAGAGGCACTTCGGCTCTACCCCTGAACTGCACTTGTCCATCTTTGATGCACCAAGCGGTCAGGAACCTCCAAAACATGCAAGTGAAGAGAAGCACACCAAAATCTTGGCCCCTCCAGTAAAACCCATGAGGAGGAAGTATGCTTCAATGAAGGGTGAGGTAAGGGACAGATCACCCACAGAAAGCGAAGAGCTCATGGCAAGTACCTTAGGACAGAAAGAGGAGGAACTTCATCCCAAACTTCAAGACGAAAGAGCAGGGCTGTCCCCAAAAAGTAGTGCACCTGAACCTTCATCAATGAAGATTTCCACAGATGACACATTGGGTCTACGTCAGAAAGAAAAAACAGCCACATTTTTATCTGATAAGGACAAGATTGAAAAGGCTAGGGATGGGACRGAAAAACCACCTATATGTGTTCCTAGAGAGAGTGTCATTAAAAGCACTTTCTACAGCCAAGCAGCTGAGCTTCCTGCAAGGGGCTCTTCCTCTCCGGGCAGAGAGCTCAGAAGGCACTTGGACAGAGCCAGGAGGACTTTCCGGAAAGCTGGATATTCAAAGGTGCCCCTCAGTGGTCTCCGTGAACCCCTTCTAGAACACTTTGAGCTGGAAGAAGAAGAAGAAAGGAAGTCTGATGATGGAGATGGTGGAGGGCACAGGGAAAGTCTGCTTGGTCCCTTGACCAAATCAGCTTCATTTGATACTGCAAGGAAACCACCACATCCTGCCATTGCTGGTTCTAGCCGAAGCCGTTCTCTGGATGATTACAGGCTGAGGGCCTCAAGATCGGTGAGGGAACAAGACATTTTGGAGGAAGACTATGATATAATGTTACAGGAAAGTTGCCCTGAAGGCAGTCACCACTGTGACATTTCCACTGAGTCAAGCAAAGCRTATTCTGTAGATATTTCAAAGCAAGAGGATGCTAGCAGAACCAGAAAGGATTGTTCAGAAGAGCAACTCTCTCCTTCCACGCAATGTGAGGGTAATGGGTGCCCAGCTGTCACTGTGCAAAGGTTAGGGAGACTTCCAGTGTCACCTGATAGGAGCAAGAAGAGGAAGCTTTTATTTAAGAAGTCAAAAGCTACTCACATGGAGGAGGAAGCTGATGATTTAGAAGACAAAAGCCCCATTCTGACTGCTCAGCAATCAGATATAACTGCACCATCAGCTCAAAAGCGTGAAGGCATTCAGGCTAAATCTCTCTCTGAGGGTGCTTCTGAGACAGCTCTTCAGGAGGGCGAGCAGCACATTTCAGCTCTTCCACAGCCAGAGACCACCTCCAAGTCAGCCCCTGCAAGTAAGAGAGGACTGTATCTGCACCAGGAGTCAAAGCCCTCTGCTGACAACCATCTTGATCTAAAAGGTGAAAGCTTCCTTATTAAAAGGACTACTTCAATTCCACCTTGTAAAGACAAAAGCCAGAAGCACCCACTTCAGAAGCCTTCTGCTCACAGTGATGCTAAGTCTGATCTTATGGAGTGTGATAAGCCTGCGATTTTAACAAGCCCCCAAACAGAAACRGATTCATCTCCAGTACATAAGGACAAAAGTCAGGAACTTTTTGATCAAACTATTCTAGTAACTACTATCTTGGAGGGCAAAGAGCCAGGTTTCCGAACAGCTCTGCAAACARCTGACAAAAATACTCATCAGCAGCTGAAGACCTATAAAGAGGTGAGCTCTGCTGTCTTGGAGGATGAAGGACCAGGTGTTGCAGGGGTTGCTCCAGTATCCGGTGGTAATGGTGAAGGCCAAGTACACAAAATGCCCTCGGATCATGCAGGCACAGCAGCAGCAGCAGCTCTGAAAGGAAAGAGTCCCGTTGTCCTGAAAGTCMCACCACCAAAACCAATGCCAACTTCTGTCTCCAGCAGAGCACACCAAGCAGAAAAGGAATGGTCAGCTTATAGCAAGGAGAGGCTTGCTGCTCTGAAGGGTGAAGGTTCAGCTCTTGAAGAGACTGTTCCCATTTTGATCCGTGAGGCTGAAATCAAGGGAGCTGAACACTGGAAGGCGTCTCAGTGCCGTGGCACAGTGCCTGCTGTTCTGGAGGGCAGACCCCCAGCTGCAACTACTTCACCACAGGGTATTAGCCTCCCTTCAGTCTGTGAGACTGAAAAGCARGAACATGCACAGCTATCACTTTGTAGTGAGGTGAGATCTGTTGTCTCAAGAACTGGAAGCCCAGCTGCCGGACAACCTGTCCCTGCTTCTTTCTCCAAGACTGAAGGTCAGGCATATGAGCAGCACAAGGCTGCGTATCACAGTGGCAAAGTTTCTTCTGCTCTGGAGGGCGTGCATCCAGATATTTTAACTGTTTCACAACCAGAAGGTTTCCCAGCTTCAGTCTATGAGCTAGAACATGAGGAACACCCAAAAGTTTATGGGGGAGAAGTTTATGAGGGAAGAGGCGCTGCCTCAGAGACTGGAAGCTCTGATGCTCGAAAAACTGTCTCATCATTGCTCCAGGAGAATCAAAGTCAGGAGCTCTCACAGCAGAGGTCTTCTTTTTACAGTGACGAAGAGTCTGCTGCACTGGAGGGCTTAGTGGATGAAATGGTTTTGCTTTCTGAAGAGATGAACGTTTGGGCAGAGTCGGTTTCTGCTCAGGAGGAATGCAAAAAGCACRTCTCTTCTCCCATAGAGATGTTCTACAACGAGCCTGGTGGCCAAGCACCTATGGCAAGTCCCTTTCCTTCTGGTCAAAGCAGCAGAGGAGGAGAAGTCTCTGAACTAGAAGATACCACAGAACCCTACCTTGCTGTGCATGAGGAGTCAGGTGTACTGAAAGAACAGGAAACACAAATGGTTCCTCATGAATGTGAGCATCTGGAGGACTTAGCATTTGAAAGCCTCAGTTCTAGACAAGTAAGCATTTCCCAGACCGATAGCCTGGATTCTGGAAAAAAAATCAGTCRAGTGTCAGTGAGAAAGGACACTGGTAAACACCCAGAAGTGTCTTTAGTGAAAATCAAAGATCTGTCAGATGAAGCACCCAGTCTTGACAGTGGAACGCCAAAACTTGACATATCAGAGGTAGAGCCTGCCTATTTGAATTTCTCGGATTTGTATGACATTGTCTATTTTCCATTTGAATTTATGAACTTCAGGAAGCCTCCACCCAAACCAACTGGTAGGCGATTTATACCTTTTAGTGAAAGGGCAAGGTCACCTCCTGCAGGACATCTGCATAAGGATAAACGATTGTGCATCAGAGAAGAGGCAGGAGAGAGGAACAAACGAAACCATTTGGAAATATCTGAGAATTCAAAGGCATCRAACCTCTTAGCCATGGGGAAAGGGTCAGAGAGTCATAAGGAATTGTACGGCTTGCAAAAGGACCCAAGCGGTAAGCAGAAAAGCTCCTACAGCAAGCCAGGACTCTTTAAACCCTAYGGAAGATCTCATTCAGTGGAGCAGCCAGTGGAGCAGAGTCTGAAGAAGAAAGTTAAAGCTTCTGTTGCCCACATTTCAAGAATCCTGAAAGGAAAGACAGTTCCTGAGCAAGAGACRGAGGAAGGTAAGTGTTTAATTTTGTACCTTCACAGACCTTCTGGTGTAATTGGGCGCTGCTAAACCTGCCTTTTAAATTGYCTGAAGCAGATCTGAGGCCATGGTTGGACAGTAACTGCAAAACTGGCAGTGGCGACTTTGGAAATCAGCTGTCCTCAGGCTGTCCCCTAACTCTATATTATTGCCCCTCCTCAGGGCAAAATCATCTGAGAGCTGACGGAAGTGGCTTGAACTCACCAGCCTTAATTCGTACACAAGCAGAGCAGGGCTGGATGACACAATCTCCCAGCTTCTACCCCACTGACAGAACAACAGCAATGTGCAAAAGTTGGGAGAGAAAACACTGCTGTTACTTCTGCTGTTATTGTCTGATCATGGCCTTAATGACAACTCTTTAAAGCTTAAGAGRCTGGGTGAAGTCGGTGATATTACCCCAGGAGAAATACCTAAGTTAATGGTATTCAGGTCTGGGCAACAGAAACTGTCATTACTTCTCTGCCTCTCCTAGATGTGCCCTATCCTCCCGTTACATCGTTACGTTTGTAAAAACTGTCACAACTTCTCATGTTGATGAAAGGCTCATTAATAAGGAGGCCTGTGACTGCCAAAATACTTTGATATGAGCTGCAGAACTGTTTGCTGTGAATGCATGGCGCAGGGAGAGTAGTGGACTTGAGTGACTTCTCTTCCTTTCTTCATAACAGGGATTGGTGTGCTGGGAAGTGAAGCAGTAGAAAAAGAACCGTTAACAGGAGCTGAAGGATCTTTGAAGAGGAAATCGGGACTGTCTTCTTTCAAATTATCGAGTCTCATGCCAAAGGAGAAAGGTATTCTTTATTGTCTGATTCATCAGCTAATTTTTTCACAAAATATTGCCCAGCTTGAGGCCACTAGCTAAGGATGGATCTACATGGCTGTCCTGAGATAGTCCTGGACCAACCCGTACAAAGTGAGCCAGATTCCTCTCTTTATATCGTTGCTAGTGTCCCTGCTAAAACTGGTTTGCCATGTGCTTACTTGCAAATTGGAGATGTTCTAGGAAGCTACTGCAGAGGACTAAACTCAACTTGTAAGCTATGAAGAGAGGAAATGGAGTGTCCAAACACCAGACAGCAAAAGAGGGAATTGTGAAATTAGGAAACTGGGGAGTTTCCTAAGCTCCAGTCCTCTGTGCACATGTAAGGGCCAAATGAGCTACTGTGGGAGACAGAGCTGTGAAGTGAGCAATGTGAGGGCACCCCCCCTCAGATGTGGCTGCTCAGTGCTGGCTTTTCCTCAGAGATCTCTCTCTCCAACRAGTCAGTGGTCATGGGCACTTCCAGCCCCTGCCTTGACCTTGTTCCTGCAGTCCGGCTCACGTTCCTTTTATTCAAGCCGTATTCAGCCAGAGGCCCAGCAAGCTCTGGAAGGGTGGGTATGTGAGGATGGCGGTTAATCCTGGGCACAGTGGATTAACAGCCCCACAGAGACACAGAAGAAACCCTGAGTTCTCCCTTTGCCATGGAGACAGCAGTGAATTTGATGCTCTGAGGCTGTTTTCTCCTTCCACCTCCAGYTTTTCACTCCTCCTCTCTCTTCCTGTGTTGTCTTGGTCTGATCCCCTCATCCTTAGGGTGTCGTCATTCAATTTTACCCACATATATAAGCCAGGCCAGCAGCAAACTCCTGCTGTGGCATATGCTTCATCTCCTCTGAGGGACTCTGCTGCCTTAGCTGTACCAGCAGGGCCGTGCAATGCAGGTGTTTCTCAAGTCCCTTTCAAGGGTCAGATCTACCCTTGAAAACAGTTAAATACCTAGTGATCAATGAGGTTCCCAAAGGAAGAGTGTGGTCCCTAGTGTTTACAGGAAAGKTTGGGACATTAGAGAGAGAGCTGTCTTGGTCCTAATGTATAGGCAGTCACACTGTGTACGTGGGAGTGAAGGGGACTTCTTTATTTCAGCAGAGCCTGTAYGCTAAATGTCTAGGGGATTCTCAAGAAAACGGTGGTCAAGTGAATGCCAAAGCCTGAACAAAATGTCCTTAGACTGATCAAAAATGTTTTTTGATATTTTGCATGTAAATATTATCAACACAGCTCTGCCGGCCTCTCTGAATAGCTGCTCTTCTGCTTCTTTGCAGCACCTTTATTTGTTGAAGAGCTCATAGACCAGGCTACTGCTGTAGGACAGTGTGTAACTCTGTCCTGCCGGACGGCGGCTCACTCCTCCCTGCACATCAACTGGTTCAGAGGTGACGTTGACACTCCTGCCGTAGCCTCCAGGGCAGGCTGGGGCGAGGGTGACTGAATGCAGAAAAATATTCTAGACCTCTCAGTATAAATTTGCTCAGTCCTTAATTTTCCTGTCCTCTGCCTTTCAGATGGGATACCCGTCCACAGCAGCAATCGGATCCTCATCTCAACCACACTCAAAAACTTCCARCTGTTAACTATTCTCTCTGTTAATGCTGATGATTTTGGTATTTACACTTGTGTGGCCACCAACTCTCTGGGCTCAGCATCCACCTCTTGCATCATAAGAAAAGCTGGTAAGAGAGGAAGTAGCTAGATTTGTTTGTGGTAAGCAGTGTATGCAGTATTGGTCAACTCTTGAGGGTTTGTTCTTTGATTCCCCCACCCCCACCCCGCTGTGCTAGCTGTGAGGACCCAACTGAAATCAGAAGACCTCAGATCTTGAGGGGCAGAAGCAGAGTGGATTTTAAAAAATAGAACCACTGCGATAGCAAATGCAGCTGGCATCCAGGATCAGGAACAGCAAGATAGATGCTGAAGGTTCACAGAGTTAATAAACCTAGTTCAGTCTGACAAGCAGGTTTGGGAGCTGATGTTTGCTGCAGGTTTGGAAAACAACAGTAATTCTGGAAAAATGTGACTCCCTTCCATGGCCCTTCCGTGCATTGGGAGCAGGGTACGTCACCTAAACTCTCTGTAGACAGGTTCAGGGGAACATTTCTCCTTTGCCTGCTCTAGTCCACAGCCACAGCCCTTGCTGTTTGGTAGCAGGGCACATTTTGCACTCTGTTCATTCCTTCTTTTTCACTTTTAGTCCCTCTGCTAGATTCAGAGCCAGCCAAGTAATGGTGCACTTAGAACCAAGTTTTAAAATCTTTGCTGTGTTTAAAGTAGGCACAGTTACATTGCTGTTCCAATAGGAATAATTTTTTAAAAATAGAATATCTGTAACAAAAATGCTGGGTGTCCAGGTATGTCACAGCAGTGCTGTAGATAACAGTTGCTTTGGTGCCTCCTCTTGACAGAAGTTCCTCCAAGCCCTCCACCCCCTGACGTTGTGGAAGTCTACAAGGATGGAGTGCAGGTGGTCTGGAAACCTGTGGAAACCAACACCCCTGTCCTCTACACTGTGCAGTGCCAGAGTGAAGGTAAAGCAGAGCTCTGCCCTTGTGCCTTGCGGAGAACATCTCAGTCTGTATGATCTCTCCACCAGCAGGGGATTTTTTTATTACTGAGAAACAACTATTCCACATTTTAGCATTTTAGTTTATTCCTATTAGGAAAGAAAACCAAGAAACAGCATCTGCTGTCTTCAACCATATTCTGTGTGCTTGGCAGGAGCATGCAAAGTTGTGCTTTTCCATATGCAGGAGGATTAAGGTAAATAGAAAATAATTCCTCCTCTTGTCCTTTATCTGACGATAGGCTTTTACGCACTATCTCTGCAGCCACTTCTCTGATTATGAGTATTTATTTAAATGAAAGAATGGGCTTCATCTGAGTCGTTCTCAGGAAGTTTGAGTTCTGCCCTGAGCACTGCACCAATGACAACGTGTGGGACACAGCATAATGACTCCAGGACAAACCTCAAACTTATTTTCTTGACAAATCACTTGGGCTTCATTAAAGTTGAGTGAACTTGGCCCATTTCAAATATTGGGTTTGCTAGGAGGATGTTAATGGACGATTCTTTTGTGAAATCCTGCACTTCATGGTTTTATCAGGATTTGAGATAGGATCGAAGGGAAAATACAGTGKTTTTTTCAGAGTTTTGTGTGGAGTTCTTGATGTATGTTTACACTTAAAATTGATGGTATAAATTAGATGAACAGAAACTATACAAGCAAGTTGCATCATTCCTCTACAACAACATTGCCACACATCTTGAAATGATTAAATAAATACAAGTCAGCTGGCTTCAGAAGAGAGGAGGTTGCCACATGCACAACTAGTTAAAACATCTACAGAAGTAGGCCAAAGCACACGTTTTCCTTCACTTAGGGCTTCCACGGCTTTTCTATATTTCTGGCACATGAATAAAGCGGATGCAAAGAAAGAGCAACATGACCATCCTAACCTCTTTCTCTCTTTTTCCTTGGCCAAGATGGGGAGTGGAAGACCCTTGCTACGGACATTGCTGACTGCTGCTACTATGCAAATAATCTTTCCAGGGGATCTGTTTACTGCTTCAGGGTCGCCTGCATCAGTAAAGCGGGAATGGGCCCTTACAGTAACCCRTCTGACAAAGTGAAGATCAGTGAAGAAGACGAAATGGGTAAGCTGCTTGGTAATTGGAAAGCATTTTGCTTTTTCCTGCATCCAAACATTTGCACCTGTGTAAATACAGCTTTAGAAGTTGAGGGGGAGTGAATCAAGCCCAACTCTACTTGGCTCAGGGTGTTTTAGGGCCTTGGCTTCTTTGGCTGTTTTATTCACAAGTAAATTCTTTCCTAATTTTGGACAGAATTAGGAGAATATCTATGCAAGATGTCTAGAAACTGTAGGTCATGCACTGAAGATAATTGGCTTGGTAAATCTTTGGATACCAATCTGTTTTGAGTGAGATCGTGAGAAAACAGGCCTGGGAAAAGAAATTTGTTGCTCGAGGGATGTAATATTACATTATTAATGTAATAATACATGTGTGCCTCCAAGGCCCCTATTGTCAATCCTGTATGCCAATGTGTCTAGTATTTCCCAATAGATGCTTTAACATGTCAGCGGACGATTTAAGATTTCCAGGGAGCAGTAGGATAGAATCACATGCCAGGACCAGAGCAATTTGCTTCAGTTGATGCCCTGAATTACCCAACCGAAACAAATTGTTGTTCCTTTGGCCGTGTTTTGGCCACTGATGACTGGTTGTGTGAGAAGATGAGGACCAGTAGCAGAATCAATAGTCAGCAATTGCAATGAGAGGTTTGATATCATAGTCATAGGACACAACATACAGTCCGTCTCATATGGTCTGGGGTGATGACACCAGGGCGCTGTTGCGTAGTCAGTCTACAATCTGTTTACATTAAAATAGGAATGGTGTCACAGAAGGGAGACGGCATGCAAAYTTGCCTGGGGAAAGCTCTGCTGTGGTATTTATCTTTGTTCTTAAAGAAATAGTGGAGGATGGCTCAGAGAGGCTGTAGTTTCCACACAGAGGTGTTTTGCTGTGTAATCTCCACCATGTTTTCTTTGCAGAGTTTCATGCTGCAATGCAGAATTTCCCATCAGGTGCTACTGAAGAAGAGAGTGAAATAATAGCACCATCTGAACCTTTCCCAACCTACCAAACCTATGCCTTCCAAACAGAGATCAAAAGGTAGGTAACTTAACTGAGTGCTCAGCTGCCCAGAGTAAAATGCTGCATGTCAGTAGAACTTAGAAAAGTCACTTTTATAAAAGCCCAACTCAACTATTAGTATGGTATTTTGATGAAAACACCTCCAGCAGCAATGACATCGGACATATAAACCTGAGATCATTGGCTGAGCGATCTTCATCATGGTTTATTAGGATTCAGGTGTGAGTCCCCTTCTCCCAGGGAGAAAAGAAAAGGGTCTGTTTGGAGCACCATGTGCCTGACAACAAACCCTTTAACGTATTTCTTAGTGAGCTTAACACACTTCTAAGTGAGTCCTAGGCTAACAAAGGCTCCTGCCCTTGTTGTATCATCCTTTGCAACTATCAGTTGCAGGCATAGTGTTGGGATTCAACTTCTACTGCCTAGAAGATAGGCATCTAGGCCCAGAAGGACCTAGGGGCCTAGGACCTGGGGTCCTTCTGTCACTAACAGAGGGAAGTAGCTGCCTCCAGGAGGCAGTAGTCTTGCCCTAGACGGGATGAGCCACATTATCTCTCTCTCACTCTCGGTAGAGTTAGGATCTCACTCTTGCAATGTGAAGTGACTGTAAAATTTAGAGACAGAGGAAGGAAGTGCCAACTCTGACAATAATTGCAATAACCCAGCATAGGGCGTGGATGAAAATATGCAGTGGGATCCTGTTGATTTTAAAATACAGAAGCTCTTGCAGAAATAGCAGAAGTTTAACTTGCCTTTGTGTTCCTTTGTACCAGGGGGCGTTTCAGYATCGTCCGACAGTGCAGGGAAAAAGTAAGTGGCAAGACTTTAGCTGCTAAAATCATCCCTTACTGGCAAGAGGACAAACAGGCTGTGCTGCTGGAGTACCAAGTCCTGAGGAAGCTTCATCATACAAACATAGCTCAGCTGAAGGGAGCCTATGTCAGCCCACGACACTTGGTGTTGATCCAGGAGATGTGTGTGGGACCAGAACTACTTCATTTTTTGGCACTACGGTAATAACGCATGGAGGAACTCCTGGAGCAAAGGGTTTCTGGTCAGGGCTGATGTTGGTAGCAAAACAGCTATTGTTTTTCTTTGTCATACTTGATTATCTCTTTCCATCTGTTCCAGTGGGCTGTCACTGCTGGATTTTTAGTGCATTTGTTCTGTGACTTCGTGTGACACAAGAAGGTTTTAACTTCCCTACCTGGTTGGGTAGAGGACAATTCAGGGTCGTCCAGTGTAGAGGTTGAAAGCATCATACAGTAGTTGATATGAAACTCTCTCTCCCGTAACAAGGAGATTACTATGGCTCAGGAAGCCTTGTTTCTCCTCCAGATTGTTTCTCATGATGGCTGCAAACAAATCTGCTGAAATCCTCTGGCTAAAGGAGTGGAAATGGTGGGCATCAAATCTGCACTTTGATCTCTGCACCATCACTGCTTTCTCTGTAGTGCAGTTCACACAACCCTCTGAACCTCTTGCATCTATAAACCAGATTCACAAGAGGGACCAGCCTCTCCAAATATAGTAGATTCTCTAAAATGAGTAGAGTTGCTTTTGCTGGGCTTGCCAGGACATCATGGAATTAGACTTCCAGGGGAGGATGACAGTGGGTGCAGAATGGAGCTCTTGAGCATGCAGATAGGACACCTCTGGTTTCTATCCCCTTTCTTCTCCCAGGCCATCCTACTCAGAAGTGGAGATCCGAGATTATCTGTGGCAGATCCTCAGTGCAGTTGAGTACCTCCATGCACACAGCATCCTGCACTTGGATCTCAGGTCTGAAAACATGATCATCACAGAGCCCAACCTGCTGAAACTCCTTGACTTTGGCAATGCACAGTTCTATACACAAGACAAAGTTATTATCTTGGACAAGTGCATGGACTATGTTGAAACCATGGGTAAGTACAGAKTTGAGTCAGCAGAACGACCCTGGCCTTGCATGCAATCCATAGTAAATAGAGTGAGACTGGGCCATTGGTCAAGGCAACAGTTCATAGCTGGTCTGAGCAAGCAAGGTCTCCCACACACTGCCCTCCAGTTAAAGTCTGAGTCTACAGGAGTGGCTGGCAGTGACAGCTTTGCYGCTTGCTGACCATGGGGAACACAGCCAGAGGTCATGGCCAACACCACTCTGCCAGGCATCCACGTGCCCTGAGTTGATGAGTGTAGCTCCACTGTGCTCACTTTGCCTGGTTGCTGTGTGTAGGGCTCGGGAGGAACCACAGGCAGCCTGACATACCCAGGCCTGAGACTCGACCAGCAAACCACAGAGCTCACATCAGGGATGTCCCTAAAAGCCACAGAACCGCTCATGAACATAAGCTATATCCATAGGAATATCCATACTCTAGCTCTCATATTCCCAATGGTGTCATGTGGTTAATAGGAGAGAAGAGGCATCTGATTTTTACCAGAGAGAAGAAGATTGGGCCTTCAGCACCCCCCATGGGAAATGTACGTGATACATTAAACGGGAAGTAGTAAAACAGCCAGCTCAGGAGATAMAAGAAACCGAGAAGACAAAGCCCCTTAGAAATGAGCTCAGAGGTGCCCATTGGTTTTATATTCTGAAAGTTTTGTTGCATTTATGACCCATGGAGGTGTCCTACCTCAAGCAGCTCCCTGTGCTAGATTGTTTTTTTCTTCATCCTTTAAGGAATATAGCAAAGTATATAAGTACCTACTGCTTTTGTGCTGGTCGTAGTGCTGGAGTGTGGAACAGAGTTTGATTCACTCTCGTTTGCTTTTCTAGCACCAGAACTTTTGACAGAGCAGGGAGCCCTCCCTCAGACCGACATCTGGTCCATTGGAATCACAGCATTCATTATGTAAGTCAGTCTGCTGCAGGARCCACTTTACACGTGCAATTCCAGAGTCATCAACGAGGGGTGATACACTGACTCAGATACTTCAGCCTCAGTTACGTCTTTTCCCGTTGGCAATGCCGCAGAAGGCTGTGTGATGAAGGGTGTGCTGCTGGCTGCCCTGTGCCAGGATGCCCTAGGCCCAGAGATGTCTCCAGATGGAGCAGCAAGCTGCCTGTATAGCTCCTTTACTCTGAAAGTAGAGAGTGAGGAGGCTGTTTTGTGATGCAGCAACTGCTTGTGTTTTTCACTCAGCTTCATTTCAAAAGCCCCAAATTCATCAGGAAAATTCAAGTTACACCAAATGGAAAAGCAGCCAAAGTCATAAAACCCACTGAAAAATACTGCATGACCTTCCTCTCATTGCTGKGTGGGAATTCCTGGGAGCAGAAGCATCTCTAGCGTGGCCTTTCATGCTGATTGGTTCTTCTTTTGGGTTAGGTTGAGTGCCARCTACCCTGTCAGCTCTGACGTACCCTGTGAATTTCTGAGAATAACCAGGAAGGGGAAAGTGAAGCTCACGCGATGCTATGCCGGTCTCTCTGGAGGAGCAGTGTCATTTCTGCAGAGCACGCTGTGTGCAAATCCCTGGTAAGGCAGTGTCTCCTTTCCCAACAGGACAGTTTTTGCAGATCCTGGTTATTGCCCCTTCTTTCTCTCCATTTCTTAGGAACTTCCTCACCCAGCATGGCTCCTGGACTGATGTTCTCACATTTTTCTGCCCTAGGGGAAGGCCATCAGCCTCAGAGTGCCTTCAGAGCCCATGGCTGCAAGAGACAGGCTTGGACAACAGACAGCAAGCACTAGTCACCTTTCCCACCACCAAACTGAGGAATTTCCTCATGGAACGGGAAAAGAAAAGAGGCCAGTTGTGCTCCAAGTACGGCCTGATGGTTGCACAGTGAAGTGGATGAGAAGACAGCAGTGAATTGTCTCCCTCCCCGCTTCTGCATTTAGTGTTTGGTACCAAAGGATGCCGTCAAGTTACTGTGCATCAGCTGAGTTAGGGTGGCTGCCTGGAGTCGTGCGTGTARCTCTCTGTGAATGCAGTTCAGCGTAACTGTGAACAAACCTAGTTCTTGCATCTGCCGCAGGGTAGGAACGAATGCGCAGACTGTTAACATGGCTCATCTGACCGATGGTAACTTGACAGTGTGTGTGTCACTTGGCTCCAGGCTTCCTGGAATAAYCAGGACAGATTTATCTAGCCAGTTTTGAACGGGACTAGCTACCATCCCCGAGTAGCTTTGCAAATCCTTCCCTGAAGTGAGAAAAAAATGTCCTGTATGCAAACACAAAGACTTCTGGCCTTGGTCCCAAGACGCAGCCCCAGACAACCTTTACTGCACTGCTCATCCCACAGTAACAACCGCAGCAACGTTTCGGTGACAGATGGGCTTTCTCACCTGCCTCCAGTCTGAAAGAATTCAATAAACACCTGCGACTGGAAAATAGCCCTGAGGAAAGGAGGAGTTAGAAAAGGTGGTAATTAGATGTAGGATGGAATCAGAGTAAATATCGGAAAGATTCACCAAGGGGAAATAGTACAAAGTGTAGCACCTGCCTCTTTTTCAACTGRTGGTGAAAAGCTGTGTATCTAAGGCTTTGGACTTAAAGGCCCAGCTGGTTAAAGCTCTGAACAACCTGGTCTGAGCCAATAGCTGACCCTGCTTTGAGCAAAAGATTAGACTGGAGACCTCCTGACATCACTTCCAATCTGACCTATCCCGTGATCCTGCATATTTGCCATGTACTAGACTCAAGGCTGGAGCAGTGGGACTTTGCCAGCATCCACAGGCAGCTGGGCTCAGCATATCACTTGCCCACCAAACACATGACTAGACAGCACTGTCCTCACAGGGCCTTGCCACCCAAGCTAGAGGAGAATGCTTCTAGCTGTGGAGAAGCTGTGAGGGGAGGTACAGTTATGCGTTATGTGCGTGACGGTGTTAGTGTAGATGGGGGCTTTCCAGTAACTGGTGAGTTGCATCTCTGCCTTATCCTAATCTTGCAAGTGGCAAGACCTTGCTTCGCTTTGAGCAGAGCTGCTGTTCTCCATGGGTGCCCAACCTTCATGGTTTGTAAAACCATGGAGCTTTGCTTTTCTTTGGACCGTTATTTGAAGTCTCCTACTAGATATTGAAGTGGACTTGCCTGTCACATGAGATCTTAAAGCAACCCCTTCCCTGTCTTATCTGCATCTTTTGTCTTAGAAATGTGTTAAAGAGCAAACCCATGAAAAAACAGCTTTGCCAAGCTGTGACTTGGTGTATGGGCTTCTCAAGGAAAGAAGTTCCCTTGCAGGAAGAAGAAATCTCCTTGTGGGAGATGCAGCAAAACCAGGGATCCTCAGTGAGACCRTTACGGTCATTTTGCTAGGTGCCTGCACGTTAAAAGCCCTCCTTTACTAGGCTGCATTATAGATTTTCAGCACGGCAACAACGTTGTTTTTGAAAGAACTGAAGATCTCTGGATAGAGGAAACCTACTTTGACCTGTGTGGTGCAGGTGRTTCATGCTGCTGGTCGCTCTGGCCTTTTCTGGACAGAACATGCTTGCTGTGCTCTAGCGTGTACAGCAAACCTTCTACGAGCACRAGGAAAGAGAAGTTGGGTCTGGGACTGACCAGCAATTGCACTCAAATAATCACAGAGTACAATTCTCACCTTTGCAGGCCACAGACAACCTTAGGCTTCACTCTCCCTGTCAGCCTCAGTTTTAGCTGCTGAGACCAGGGAGGACATCCAGAATGCTCTCAGGCCATGTGAGCAGCATGTTGGAGAAAAGTTGATTAGACGGTACTTTCGCTTCGGATGGCTTTAAATGTGATTGCACAGCAGTAAACGCAATAATGACCGTGACCTCAATACGCACAGAARATTTATTGCTAAGAAACTTCAGCAGTCCAAAGAGCAGCTGCTKTTTTCTGGGGAATGCACAGG
Source organism: Rhea americana (assembly GCF_003343005.1). Taxonomy (NCBI): domain Eukaryota; kingdom Metazoa; phylum Chordata; class Aves; order Rheiformes; family Rheidae; genus Rhea; species Rhea americana. The sequence goes on along the minus strand of NW_028186612.1, from coordinate 5,782,959 downwards.
CACACCTATCCAGAGACGCGAAAGTGGTGCCGTCGGCAAATGCCGTAGGTTTTGATTCTTCAGAAAAATCCAAAGCGTCCTGAAGTTTCATGTACCTCTGTCCTTCAGAAACTGCTGGGCATTGCTTCCCTTTCCCGTGGGTGGTATCAGCTGTGTAATTTCTTTTTTACTTCTAACCTCAGTGTGCCTTTGTGTTTCTGTGAAGTGAAAGATGTATCTATTGGTTCTGCTGAGTTTCCTGAGTTTTCCTCACGAGCTGCGTGTGATAGGATGCTTACTCAGAGCAGCACCTGGTTGTGTTGAGAGGGAGGAGGACAGGAAATCTGTTCCTGATGTGTTGCAGTTTGATACCGTCACGTAGAAGTGACTCTGAGCAGCGGCAGTGCTTTCCATCACGTTCAACCCCATACTGTTGAAAACCTGAAGCGTGCAGCGTTATGAGTCCTTCTCTGGTACAGTATAGAAAGGGTCACTGAGAGCAGAGGAGCTTTTGCTGTGCTGGGCAGAGCAGACATGGATTAGACCATAAAGCTTTGAATGTCAAAGTTATCTTGTCTTCGTGATGCAAGAAAGAAGAGAAACCAAAGTTTTTTAAGGCCAGACTCCATGCCCGATTCTCTGGGGAGGGCAGAGGCATTACAGGAGACAGGCACTGTTGTGAGATCCAGCCCATTAAACTTTTCAGCACCCCGGGTTCCTTCCCGTTTAACTTATTTTACAAATCCAAGGAGGTTTCTGTTGGCACAGCCTCGTTCTTTATTCTTGCTGGAGCACTTTGGGATGGAAAGCTTAATGATGGGGGACAACCTGTCGAAGTATAAAACTTTGATGGCAGATTAGCTCACCTGGAGCTTTGACACTGCTCTTTCTCGTATGACTCAAATGAAGTGATTTTTGCTTTTCACGTTTGCATGCATTTGAGCATGTCTGAAGTCTTTTGTAGAGTCAACATTGTTTTCTTAACTAATGCTAAATAAACCGTTCTGACAAAGAAGTAAAGCCGGATTTTTCTGCGGAACCGTTGTCGTTATTTTTATATCCTTCCGCCGTATTAAACTCTATGGCTCTGCATCACCCAGGGACTTTGGGGATGTGAAACTGCACCCTCACTATGTATCTTCTGAACGGCCCAGAATAGATCCTGCCTCATTAAAAACAGAAACTAGCTCTGCATACCCCTGCCAAAGGTATCGGGATGGTTCTCTTTATAGTGTTTAAGAGGTTCTCTTTAAAGCAGCAATCTAAAAGTTCCCATGTTGCCGTGGTGTTGGAGCTCCCTGAGTCCTTCAGGTCATTGCCTGGCTCTGGGTCACCTCTCCCAGGGGAGCTGCCAGGAGGGGGGAGGTGCAGCTGTGTGCTGCCAGTGCACCCTCACGGGGAAAATGCCTAAGGAAAAGGCATATGTTATGTTGCCTCCATTTCCCAAACACAGTCCCTGTTTGCTCAGGACCTGTCTGACTCACCCCAACCCAAGTGAGGAGACCCTATGCCATGCAAGTAATGCCAACACATATACACCCGCCGTTAGCCATTTATGACCCTCGTGCAAGCCATCCACACAAAAAATCCTCTTGCTAAAGTGTGCCTTGTGGAGACATCACTTGGCCTCACTTGGCCACCCCTGCATAACTGGGACCTGTATGGGGCTCCCATGTGTGTCTCCTGATGAGTGAAAGGCCAGAGCAGTCACCAAAGGCTTYGATGCAGCCAGTGCTGGTGGCTGAGTGGTGGGAGAGGTCAGGCAGCTGGCTCGAGTGCCTGGGGCATGTCACTGAAAGGCACAACAGGCTCAGCTGGATGCCCATGGTGGTTGTATCTGCCTGCTTCACYCAAGGGCAGGTGTGCAGGAGCTCTGGGGGTCTGAAGAAACCCTCCCAGACAAGACCAGAAGGTGCTTTCAGTTTGCCCGTGGTTCTTACTGTCATTCCTGTCTTACGTGCTTGTGTTTTCCTTCTCCCTCTTTAATTGTTCTGTATTTCATCCACAACAGACTGAAGATAACGCCAAAGGAAGGGCACCCACTAAGCGTCGCTTAAGGATGGTGGCAGGACAGAAGGCATCGCAGCCAGCCATCTTCTGTGCCGGTGCTACCTCGCCACCACGGCTCTGCTTTCTGCCCTCGCTCGGTGTAACCCGACGGGTTCCAACTCATTGCTGTGAGGGCGTCAGGCTGTTTTTTTGGATAACAGCATTGGCTTCRGGGTCTGACTCTACTAGGAAATGGGGCATTTTTGTTCTCAGTGGTGCTCCAGGTGCTTGATGACTTCTCTGGATTTTCCAGTGCTGTAAGGCCTGTAGTTTGCCCTCGAGATGCAGTTACAATATAACTGACCTCCAGAGAACAAAGCCAAATTTGGCTTCGATGTTTTGACACATCTGAAAATGTTTGAGTTGGGTTCCTCGGTCATATGTAATCACCAAAGTCCAAGGTTAGTGTCAGGGTAAAATCAGTGCACTGTGCCCCGGCAAGGCTGTGCYTTAACTCTCCCAAGGGCTGCTGTTGTCAAAGCTTTGCCCACTGAAGGGARAAAGCAAAGCAAGGTTTGCAGGACAAAGCTTAATCTTTTATCGGACCAGTTGGTTGTTACAGGTGCATGAAGCAGGGTTGTTTTGGGGCCCAGAGGTAGCTGTGGCTGCAGCCCACAAAGGATTGAGGTTGTTATAGTTGTCGCTCCTTCCCCAGTCCTGTCTTCTACTCCACCACCCTTCCCGCTGCTCCCCAACCACCATAGCCCCCTCCAGCTGCTGGGGGCTCCGATGCTGAAGTGTACTGGGGGAAAGAGGGACTGATGGAAAGCAGGAATGGTGCACGCTGGTGTCCCCAGCTGTCCCCAAGGGGCCCRGAGCCCTGCGATGAACTCGGGGTCTGCTCTTGCCACCACCCCAAGTGGGACTGGCAAGAGGACAGGTGCTGAATTTGACAGGAGGCATCTTCTGGGCAATGGTGTCCACCCATGGGGTTCAAGACCAGCTCTGCTGGTTAAAAGCTTAGCCCGGAGAAAACAAAACAAAATACAATTTAATTTTAGCCATGCTCTCTTTTCTCTTGCAGGAGAGCAGACCTGCTCCTGGCCACTTTGCACACTGGGACATTTCTGGGCATGTTCAGTGAGTTGGACTGAACCAATGATTTGGTTCGGTGCTGCAGGGGAACCAACCCAGCTGTAGGTAGCCATGCTCCCTCCATGGTACAGCACCTGGCATGAATCCAAACACCCACATACAGCTGCAGGTACCCTTTTATCCCCAGCAGCTGTGCACAAGACACAGGGCTTGACCATGCACCCACCTGCAGCCCTCAAAGGTTGTTGTCCACCTCTTAAATCAGGTAGGTGCATGAAAATGATACCTTAGGTTATTACTGATGTTTGCGACACCCTTTGCCTCCCGGTAAGGTAGCAAATGAGACTGGCAAGTTCTCTCCTTTTCTTAGGTGCGAGCAGGGGGAGGGTTATGTGGGGGTGGCTGTGGTCAGGAGGTCCTGCCTTTGCTCTGAGGGGCGTCTGTCTGGGGACCTCAGGAGGAGGAAATTACATTTTAATCTGATGCCAAAAAGAGATTACAGGCAAGGTGATACCCAGCCCGTGATGAAACCCTTGCATCTGCAGAGAGCATGTTTTATTGTTCTCCAACCTTTCAGTGGCTTTCTGAACGCAGACGTTTCAGACCGACAAAGGGAAAAACGGGGAGGAGGGAGACAAATCCCCAGCACGAGGGCTGGTGCCGTTCTGCCACGGATCTGCTTCACGTGGAAAACACGGCAGGTTCCCTGCTCGCTTCACGTCATTTCGATACGTCGTTAGGAGTCTGATAGTGAAATAACAGTCCCAAGGTCAAACTGAAGCAGAAGCAATACAACAACCATAGACACAGAGTGGTGGCACATGCACTGCTAAACAGCAAGATCGCACCGGCTTTGGTTCTCACGAAAGAGCTCTGCCCGGATCCGATACTCGTGGGAGGAGTTTGGCACAGTTCATTTCACTGACAGCTCCTAAACAAGCCAGGAGGCCAAACGCAACAGGGCTTCTGAAATTAGAAGCGCAGCCGGTACCTGAAGCGGATGTCGCGAGTAGGCTGCATCGTTCCAAATCCCCAGCGGCTGATGTCTATCGGTGGGATCTCCTCTTCTCTGTTAAGCAGCTCCAAGTCATAGTAAGTCAGCATCAGGAACACAAATAGTTTCATTTCATTGGTYGCGAAGAACCGCCCGGGACAGATGGATATCCCTGCTCCCCAAGGCATGTTAAAGTATTTCAACTTTTTCCCATTCTTGTAGAAAATTTTCTTGGTGCCGTCTGGGTTTAGGAACCGGTCATATTTAAATTGGTGAGGCTCGGGATGGATTTCTGGGTCCATCTGCACAGAGGCGTGTGGGAACAAAGCCACCCTGTCTCCTTTGCGGAGAGTGTACTCTGTTCCGGTGCTCGCCTTAAGGGTTATGTCCTGCAGGACGGCTCTGATGAGGATTGGGGCTGCAACCAGCCGCAGGGTCTCCTCCAGAGCGCTGTCCAGAACAGGAGTCTGGTTTAACATGTCCCTAGTGATGTTAATTGGTGGGCTACCTTGCTTCACTTCCTGGCCACTCTCCCTGCAGATTTTATCCACTTCTTCCTTCACAGCCTTCATAGCTTCTGGATATTTCATTAGATAAAAGAGGAGCCAGAAGGCAGCTGGGCCAGTATTGCCTTGGGATGCCCAGAGGAGCAGAAACATGAAACGATCCCTCATGTACTCGGGGACACCGTTTTGTGCCAGGAACTGCTCTTGGTCACTTACCCACCCGCTGATGTTGTCTTTCTGTTGGCTCTTCTTCACAGACAGCATGCTCCAGAAGAGCCTCTTGAGCCGCTCGGCTTCAATTTTGTCTTTGGGAGGCAACACAGCATAGGCCAGGCGAGGGAAGAGACGGTCGTACTTCCGAAATTCATAGAACAGCTCATCAGAGTGGACACGATCGTACTCGTTAGCTTTCTCCTTGCTATCTGCCCCTTGGTGCGGCTCACTGCCGTACAAAGCCAGGTACCCAGCTCTGAAGACGATGTTGTAGCAGTAGTTGAAGAGGCTGTCTTCTTGCCACGTTCGGTCCGCCTCTCCTGAGTTCATCTTGAAAAGCATCAGCTTCTGCAAGTTATCCATCATGGCTTGTGTCATGACGATGAGTCCATCTCCCATCAGATGCTTTGTGCTCGATAGCTGAATAATCTTGTGGCTGGCTGCGATGGACTGGTATCCAAAAACCCGGAGGACCAGTTCGGACGCAAACTTCTCAAAGTCCAGTTTGGATCGCGATTCCTTCACGATGGCGCCAAAGCAAAAGGGGTCCATCACGAAGGTGAAGTAATAGCCTCCAATTAGCACTGTGAAGATATCCCCGTGTTTTCTCTGCATCCTCTTTAGGAACTCTGAACTATCTTTTCTGAACTCCAGTGCGTAACCCAGCCATGGGATGAGACCCTTGTCCAGAGGGGGCTCATTGGGTCTCCTTCTTCGAAATGCTCCCAGGAGGTAGAGCCCACCAAGCAGYGATGCTACCAGGGAACAAAGCAGGGCTACCCAGAGAGCCATGAGAGCTCCACACCCACCCAGGGTTTTGACCTGGCCTGGGCCAGGGGAGGGCTCTTTATTCACAACTGATCACTGATAAGCTGAGGCACAGCTGACAACCTCAGTCCCTATTGGTGGCAAATATTTACTCTTCCCCTGCCAAGCTCTGCCGTTCACACCTCCCTTCCCTGCTACTGAAGACAGGTATTTTYAAACGTAGAAAGGGCGGGTACGATCAGGAGAGAGGTACATCGCAATCCCGATGGAGTGAGGGGGCTGCTGAATGAGGCGGATGGCTTTCAGCATGTGCTTTGTGGGAACTTAAATTACTTTTTCTAGGCCAAAACATGCACCTGCATTGAGTCTTGCTTTTTCCCTTTTTTTTAAAAGAAAAAGAAAAAGAAAAAGAAAAAGAAAAAGAAAAAGAAAAAGGCAGAGAATTTCACTGGGGTTCCTGCCTTTAACACCAGACTATGGGCTGCTGGCTGAATAAAAGAGACCAAGAGGTTGGAAATGCCACCATGAGTGAGTTCAGGAGACTAGAAAAGGGGTTAAAGCTGAACTATTTTATCTCAGAAACCCAGAGAAGGAAAGATCTCCGACATTTTGAGGTTCTCCAGAACCCAGTGTCCCRTAAGTGTTCTTGCGGCTGTGCAGGCACTGCTGATCTGCAGAAAGGCAAAGCAACGTAGGTCCACCTTCCCCAGAGTTGATGAGGGTTTAAATCAATCACAGACCCAGTTCTGCCCTCCCAGTCCTGGCTCYCTCCCCACCCCCGTCTCTCGCTCGCACTCCCCGGGCTTGGTCCCCTCCGCAGGTGTCCTGTCCCTACTGACACCCCTCTGCCCTCCTCCTCGCTCCGTGCCCTGCAGCCKCTATCCCACCCCATGCTTCGTGCTTTCACCCATTTTCCCTGTGCTTTTCTGTCTCTCCTGCTCCCCATTCACCCTCCAGACTTTTCCAGGGCTCCTTCCTTGCTAGCTCAGATTTTAGCCACTCCAGGTCCACGTCTCCCRCACCCTCCTCTGGCCTGTGCTGCTGGTGATGGGGATTTTCCTCCCCTCTTTCCTCCTTTCTCCAGYTTTGTTGGCAGCCAGGCAAATAGTCCACTAGACACACGCGGCCCATCAGGCAAGTATCTCACCCACGAGCTCCCGGCAGGAGGATGTAGGTATCTCTGTTTTCCTTAACACTGCTGCAAGCAGGGGAGCAGCCAGCTGCAGATGAAGGAGAATCTTTGGAGATGTCCTGGAGGGGCTGGACTGTGTTCAGGAGCAGGGAATGTGCATCAGTGCAGCTCTCTGACGTGTCAAGCCAAAGTAAGTCTCCCACCTTAGAGGCTAGGAGAGGAGCTTGAGGAGCCTGATGGGACAAACGGAGATGCCTGTGGCCGATGGGGGTGATGGGGAGGTTGCCACCTCCGTAACAGAGCCTACAGTGGCGTGGATACCCTTGGCAAAACGGGTGACCAGCTCTGGAGCTGGTGATTTTTTTCTTCTCTCACCTTGTCCCTCCCTTTTCCTCCAAGCTGTCCTACTGCTTTTGCCTTGACCCATAGCTCTTTCTCATCTCTTTTACCCCAAACTCTCAGTTCTCCACCTCCTGCCTCTTTATGCCTCCTGTTTTTTTACCCATTTTCCTTCTGCTTTTCTGTCTTCTGCCCGCAGTGTCCTCCAGACTTTCCTGGGATCCTTCCCTTCTAGTTAAGATCTTACTCACCACTGAACTTTAACCTTCTATAGCATGTTAGACCTCCCTTACAGCTTGTCTCAGGGAGGTGTAGAGCAGGCTGTTTAATCTGAGGGGTCCCTGCTAAGGCAAATTATGACCTTGGTAGAGGTAAGGCTTCTGATTCACTTTAAAATACAATTCTATAGAGTGATCTTTTAATCAGCTGATGTATCACTATCAGGCTTCAAATTTGTCTGTCAAAAAAAAAAAAAAAAAAAACTCATTTCTGCAGCAGAGGCAGACTGCAGTGAATATCAGATAGGTCAAGGCCTCTGTGCAAGGCAGAGACAACAGAGGTTGGCCAATAAACGMGATATCTCAGGCCAAAGTAGCACCATCGCTCCAGTCAAGTGTTAATCTGGACTGCCGCCAAGGACAGTCCTGCCACCCGTTGCCTTCCAGCCCCTCATTTTTGCTGAGTCCCTCTGCCGGCAACAACTTTTGTGAGCTGGAGTGAGGACTCCTCCAGGCCAAAACTGAGTCCCCCTTCCCATTCCCTACTCAGCAATGGCAATTCATGTCTTGCACCAATGCTGCAGATCTACTGAAGAGAGATTGAAGTTCATCTGTGAAGACACACACACACACACACACACACACACACACACACACCCCTCCTCACTCTCTCCAATCACTGGTCTTCATTACCATCTCCGTTATCACCTGCTTCTTAGTGTTTATGTATCTGTGTGTTCAGTTTAGCAACTTCCTTGTTACTTGTTATTTCCTTTATGCTGAATAGTCCTTACTCAGATAACGAAATGAAGCAGGCGCCTTTTCTTCATTCCCTCATCATCAGGCCTGTGACATTGGATTATCATCTGAATATTTATTCTGTTTGGGCTTTTTTTTAAAACAAAGAAATCATGGCCTAAAAGGGTGATGAGGGTTTTCTTTCTAATTATTAGTTTTATTTCACACATTCCTACTCAAAGTTTGATTGGTTTCCAGAATAACATCTTTAAAAGTCAGCCAACTAATAACCTTGAACTTTAAAGCTACACTGGTTAATCAGAATTGGCTAATAGCTAACAGAGCTATTTATTCAAGTCTGTGCTCTCACTATGTGATGATACAAAGCCAATATTTACAGTATCCACAGCTCTTTTTTATCTTGTCAAAATGTGTCTGTAGGAACACAAAATACCTTGGCTACTGTTCTGCTGAGAACATGTTTTTATTTTTTCCTCACTTGTTATTACTGATTTAACCTCTATTGCTTTGATGATCAAACTGATCTTGAAACAAGGAGCTCTGCCTCTCCAGAGATCATCGTTTGTTTTCCAAATGCAGCCCTCTGGTTGCTGACATCCAGGGTGGAACTGAGCTCACGGAGGAAGACATTTACCTTTCGGTGGCTCCAGGTGAGCTGGGTGTCTGAGCTCTTCCCATAGTCRCTGGAGGGCAGTGGGATCCCCACAGCTGTTGAGCTCACCAACAGCAGACACCTATGTTTGGTCATCTGAATTGCTTTCTCGGCTCCACTGGCTGCATTGACTAGATCCATGGTGTAAAGGGAGCTTACAGCTAGATCACTAGGAGATAACTAGGAGTCTCACGTTGCAAGCTTAAACCTGCRGGTAGCAGATAATTGTTCCCATTGTGAATCAGTTCCCATCTTTTGCATGAGTGGTGGTGAAGGAACAGATTTTGCAGTGTCGCAAGGCTGAACACCTGCTCGTACTGGCCAGACTGCGTCCCCATCAGGCTTGCACACCGCTTCCCTCCCCCAAAGTTCTCTATGTGTCTCCCTTTTCTCCTCTTCTGTTTCTGAGATGTAATGTCCTTCCTTCCCTCCTAGTTAAATCCTCCCCTCCCAAAGATGCTGAGGTCTTGATTTACCACCCCTCAGACAGACACAAGGGATCAGCGCAGYTGAACACATCTACCTAGCAGATGTCAAAAGCCAGGGGAAAACCCCCTAGGTTGGTCTTCTGGCCACCTGTGTCTGGCCTGAGGGACACCCACTAGGAAATCCTTCCACCTCACTACTTGTACCATGAGCAGTGGGGGCTATGAAATTGCTCTTCTTGATCAACCACTTTGGGATCTATGAGTGAGAAGATCCGTGCAAGGTCTCAGGTCTGCAGGATTCGGTATACGTGATCTACATAAAATACTCCTTGATTCACTAATGCCTCACCTTTTACTTACCCCCAGAAACCGGGCTTCTTCCATGACTACAAATGCTGGACAATCCTTTTGTAATAATTCTAGTTACAACAAAAACAAATCCYACACTTAATTTCCCATTCTGAAAGTGGGCAATCCTCATCCTGATGCTGACTCTAGRGTGAGATTTCTGGTTACACAGTGCTGTGGGCTCACACTAACTCCATCATGTGGCCAGGATCAGTAAAAAACATCATAGAAGACATGCACRTTCATGCATTTCTTTTAGTTTAAACATTTATCATGCATTTGTGATACTCAACATCTCTATCTGAGCAGGGTATCTGCTACAAGACTGACTTGTTTCTGAAAGCTGGATGTCAAGAAAACCACTTCTTCTCATAATGGCCCTAGGGATCTTCCATAAATACAACCGAAATCGTTTCTTCACRAAAGCATAGAGCATGGGATTGAGACAGCAATGAACCAAGGACAAACTCTCTGTAATCTGCATGGCATAGTCCAATTGCCTACTCCTTTCACAGCTCCTGATCACACCAATATCTTGCAGGGAGTGAAGGATGAGGACAATGTTGTAAGGGGACCACAGAAGAAAGAAAACACCCACCAGAGTAAAGACTAAGCAGAGTGCTCTTCTTGATCCAGCAATGGGAGAAGTGGTGAGGACACACGCTACACGGGAATAGGAGAACACCATGAAGAGGAATGGAACAAGAAAGCCCAGGATGTTTTGAATGGCCTGGAAAACAACTTTCCAAAATAAGTGTTTCTGACCATAATCATGAGTGCACATGACAGTTTTGTTGTGGATTTGCTTGATGTTTGTGAAGATGCCATCAGGAATAGAGAGAAGTACGGAAAGGATCCAAACCACTGACAAGATAAGGATGGACTTCCTCTGCATCAYTGAGTTACGAGGAGAACAAGTATGGACTATCCGCAGGTACATGTCCAGACTCATGCAGCTCACAAAAAAGACCCCACTGTAGAAATTCAGAGTGTACATGGTGTTTAAGAGTGGGCACAACAGGTCCCAGGTCACCCAATGAGAAATGTATAGGGCCCAAAAAGGAAGGGTTATTAGGAGAAGGAAATCCGAAACCACCAGGTTCAGGAGATACACTTCAGTCATCTTCTTTTTCTTCTTGATGTACATAATCAGGACAATAAGCAAGAGGGTATTCCCAGCCAACCCGACCAGGAAAATCACAGTGTAAAATGCTGGCAAGAATATTCTGCTAAATGAGAGCACTTCTTCCTTCGTGCAAAGGCCATATAGCATGTAATCCGCCTCTTCCAAGTATTCATAAGAGTAGTCACTCGAATCGGCAGGATGATCTCTGGTATCCAGCAAGGTTGCCATGGGTGTTGTCACCTCTGAAGCCATATTTGACAAGCAGCTGCCTGGGAATAAAAAGCAAAGAAAAGGGATCACTGAAGGATTTCAAAATGTCATTCCAATCCACATATGAAAAGCAAGCTTCATATGTTAGCTATTTATCATGGAGGCTTTTCCTGTGGTTGATAGCTATAAATTTCCTCGAGCTTGACAGGCAATAAACCCTGTCACCCTCTGATACCCATCYCATGTCCTACACTCCCTGGGCTTTGTCTTTGACCTGGAGATACATTAAAAAAAATCATTGCTAGTCTCTGAACAGGAGGTTTAGTGTTCAACAGCCCTGAAGAAAGAGATCTCTCTTGACTAAGCCCAGGTAGCCTGACACCTTGTGGGAAAGTCTCCTGCTCTACATGCTCTGCTTGAAAGGCACTTGAGATCTRAGCATGATCCTTTGGCTGAGCGCTGTAATCATCACACAACAGGGATAAGTGGTATATGGTATATTCTCTCCAAGCTCAGATGCACAGAGAGTTGGTGTGGAGATAATAAGTTACTCTATGRCAGCTGACCCTCCAGTGGATGCAAGCTACTTTCATCCAAAAACCCAAGCTCATGGGCAGGCTTGAGATTTCTACTCATCGGCTGTGTCTGCAGAGCTGGAGAATTTTTGAATTTACCCCTATAGCAAATGGCTCTGGTGTCCAGGTAAACAATTGCAAAAAGATGTGGGCATTCTGGGTTCCTTAAATTGAAACTGGAAAGTAAATTTTCCCAGTCTCGCCTGGCTTAACCCTAAATTTCTTCATCAAGCYACTAGTTCTTCTTTACACCATGGCAAACTTTGGGGAAGTGTTCTGCCCTAAATTATAAGAAATCCACCACCACATGCTGCTGTGAGCTGGTTTAGATTCACCCGCACCACTACTGACAAAGCTGCATTTCACTCCACAGTGAAGCAGAACCTGCCACCAGCATCCTTATGTCTGTGACTCTGCTCCCAGAGGTAAAATACTAAATAACTGCTCCCAGAAAGGACATCAGCCCTCCAGGATTTCCAGGGTAAACTGCTCTTCACCAGGTCAACTCTGGGTCAAAAGTCCAAGAATTTTTGCAAAAGATATTGGTAAGTAGAAAACACTAGTGGAAAGGCCATTTCAGCACCAGAATCAACCTGCCGAGTTAAGGTTAGAGGAAGAGGTTGTTAGATTCAACTGGCATAATTTTCTTAGAGTTGGTTGTGTCTGAGATAAGAGTTGTGGGTTCAGATCTTCTGAAAGTGACCTAAACTGGACACCTGCCATCTCTGAAGAGCCATAACCAAAATCTTCCATGGTGGGAAATGGGTCTGTTGGMTCCACCTCACAAAGATTTTATTTATATTGGTACCATGAAGGTAAATGTGAGTTTAAAAGCTCAGGAGTAATTTCCAGGTTCTGACAGGAAACCAGGGCWGTCATGGAGAGAGGGGACACTGGCCATCCTAAACTTAAAAACAGTCCAGATATCTCCACTCTTACAACATACAGCTTTTCAGCCATTGCCAGACCTGCCCACCTTTCTTTCCAAGACTYGTTTTGCTGGCAGTCCCAACCAGAGGCATGTTGTGCAGCTTGGGAAGCCTTGCCTTGCTCTCCTGGAAGCTTTCTGTTCCTCCTGTCCAGCAAACTCACAGCCCTTCTGCAGTGACTGCAGCCGCCACCACCAGGTTGTGCTGTCTTCTCGTATTTGGATATGGCTCTACCTGGTGTGAGACTAGGGCCACCTCCTGCTCCTCTGTCCCGTTGTACCTCCCTTCGGAGCATTCAGGACAGCTAAAGCCTTGCTCTCAGGTGSCAAAAGGAACGTGAACATGAAGCCAGTGGTCCCAGAGGAGGCCGTGCTATGCATCCTAAGGAAGGACATACCCCAAGGTGGGTCTGCAACTYTAATCTCCCTTCCCATGAAGCTCCTGCTAAAGGGAGGACAGAAACCCATCGAGGTGGTTGTACATTGAAGTACCCATGCCAGGCGCTGGACATCCTCAAAAGCAAAGCGTGCCTGGAAGTCTGGCTTTTGCACCACCCATCACATCTGTCTCACAGCTGCATGCAGGTACTTCTGACTATGAAGCCTGTACCCCTCTCCTGGCTGCAGAGAAACCAGCCTCTGCACCAAAAGTGGAGAGAGGTCCTAGCTGACCCCACAGCCAGGAGCGATAGCACCCTCCTGAGTCAAGATTGCTGCAGACCAGCACAGGGCTAGGCTGTGGTTGAGTTTCCCTGTCAGATGCAAATATTTTGGGCTAAAATGGGTGAGCAGGCCCCCCCCTCACACACACTCCCAATTCCCCCGCTTCGTGGTACCGTCAGTCCCAGGCAGATTAGTGAAGGACCCAAGGCACTGGCACGGGCTGCTGGGCACTGCTGCAGATACAGAGCCATCCGGGGGAAACCCGTGGAAATACCTGCTGCGTCCTCACTGACGAGTCAGCTTAAAAATTTGTCTCATGGAATTTCGTGCAGCTGAAAGGAAGGAAAAGTTTGATTTGAGTTGAAACCAAGTATTTTCTTGCATTCTCACAGTCACATGGGGAGCACAGAGGGGTGACTCAGCCAGAGCAGAAGCACAGCTCAGAGATCTGTAATCTGAGAGGYCAGAAAAAGATTTTTCTGGGAGTAAGTAAGTTCTCTTTTTTTCCCCCTGTTTTACAATCTGAAGAAAATATAGCATTAGCCATATGGAGTACCAACAGCATGCTTTAGTGAGCAAACGTGCAACCAAAGCTGCCTGCCGTCTCTGCGGCGAAATCCAGAGACACTCTGAAACACGGCTGGAGACGTTGCTCCCCAGCGGTAGCAGCCCCGAGTGCCACCGTTTGGTTCGTGCTGCTGCTGAGCGCTACGTGCACTCGCSTTCAGCGGTTCCTCTGAAGCCCACCGGCGCGTTGTGGCTTACAAGCTGGCAAGCCTTCAAGAGGAGAAAGAAACGTCTCCAGACTCGCATACAGGTTTTCTGCAAGAATTAAAAAGAAAATGCACTTACGRTAGCTGCTTCTCCACCGTTGCCTGTTCCCATCTTATCAGAAGACCAATGGGGATGTCAAATGGCTGAATCAGGCTTCTAGGAACTTCTWTTTTTTTAACTTGTGTAAGAACACGGGCAGGAAACAAGTCATTCTGACCTCCCTGGTGGTGACAGTCGTGGACACAGAGGTGCTGGGGGATGCAGCTGGTGTCTGGAGCGCTCGCAGGAAACCCGAGAGGAAATTGGGGCTGTCGTAGCTTTTGGGAATGAGCGCTCATGRGCAACGTGCAGGACAAGGGGTGGTGCCTGCCAAGGCCTCGCTGCACCTTCTGAGATCGTGTTTGGCGAGAAGCTGAAAGCAGCTTTTTTGYTTTTCCAGCAGCAGCCATAGGTGTTGCTCGTTCCCTCTCCTGCATCTGATGAATCTGGTTCCCATTCAAAAAGTCCTTCACTGAGCTAAGAAGGAAAGGGAGAGACATCTTACAGGGAGGATAAACAGGCACAGAGGCAGGACTTCAGTGTGTGCTGGAGAAAACGACGCAGAACGGAAAAGTTTACTTTAATCCGGAGACTTCCATACAGGAAGAATAAATCAAATCGGAACCGAACCGTTGTCACTTGACATAAATAAATACAAAAGTCAATGAAGAGCTTAAGGAAGGAGAGGAGGGGAGATGATGGCACGGGAGCATGTTCGCTGTGGATGAGTGTGCTGTCGGGGTCAGTTCATGGCTTCTCGGAAGAAAGGGATATGCTGGGAGTTGCTGAGATGCATCTCTGAAGTCAAGCAGGACCAGTCTCAGCTGTGAGACCCCCCCCAAAAAAAGATGATCTGAGAGCCAAATGCACAAGTTTCCCTAATCTAAACCCAAAAATGGGTGAGATGGAAGGGGGAGGGGGCGTTGCGGAAGGATGTGGGAAAGCTGACAGCCTGCAAACACGCCTGAAGGACGTGACCCCGCAGGACACATTAACACCAGGGTAAAAGGACTTACGGAAGAAGCAGAGCTGGTGGAGGAAACGCTACTTTCAACAGAAGCTGATCTAAAACCAAGCAAAATAAATAGGTTTTCAGCAAGAATCAAGCAATCCCTACGGAGCGCAAGGCTGTGCCTTGAAAGGAGCCACAAAATACTGAGGGAGACTGGAGCAGTTGGAAATGTAGAAAGAAAATAATGAGAGACATTAGCTGCACTCATTTACCCTGGAGAAAGGTGCCATGTGCAAGTGATACAAATATAGTGTTTTTAGGAATTAAAAGTGACTGTTCCTTGGAACAACTGCTCAGCAAACCACAAGAGCAGAAATGATTCTTGATGGACCTGCGAGAAGAGCCGGCGCCAGGACTGACAGGAGGTACCAAGGGATCACTCCGTGATGATGGCCATGTCTGCGCAGTACCTGGCACACTCTTGTAGGTTTTACCAGAATAAGGAGCTTATTTCCATGACCCAAATGCACACAGGCAAGACACAGCCTGGCTGAGGAGGTCCACCAAGCTCCCATGACCACCGGGGGATATTTTGGGGACAGATCTGAGGAGTCCTTGCTGGATTGTCAAAGGGGTCGCTGMCTGAAGTCTCTTAGGACAAACCACTACCTTGCTCAGTAGCAAGGTGCCAGGCCCTGATGGCTTTTCTCCAAAATCCCAAAGGGAGCCCAGACTTGGATCTGCTGGACTTCTAGCCGTGACATGCAGCCTTCCTCTGCAAGCTGCTATGATGTTGGAGGAGTGRGGAGTGAATGCTCTGCCACCAGGGTGTTTTTAATGCTTTACAGGGCTGCCCCGGGGCATTACTGAGAAGCGGGTTCGACTTCCACCCTGAGCAAACTGGCAGAACTAGGAGAATAAAAGTTTATATTAGTGTCTGGAAAGAATCAACTTTTCGGGAGAGAAATCTCAGAATTCTGTCAGGGCCTCACAGAGCTATTAGAGAAGAGACATCAAGCACCTGATCTGGTCAATGTTTTGTGCTTTTCTGGACTTTCAGAAACCTCTCAGTAATATCTGTTATCCGAGTTTCTTAGAGAAATGGAGCTCCAATGGGATAGTAGCAAAACGTAGAAATGGGTCGACAACGCCCAAGAAATGAATCATAAAAGACTGACTGCAAAGGACAGGAATAAGCCATCACTTTTGGCAACGCTGGCGACACTGAGCTGTGCCGCTGAGCACCTCCGTGCATGATGGGGCYGTGCCGTTGGCTGGGAGCAAGCGCACAGCAAGCGAAAGGCGGCGCTTCCCTGGGCAGCGCTGGTAAACAGGGCAACTCAGCAGCACGACCTACCATAAAGGTGAAGATTTAAGTAGGTTAGGAGAAGGGAGGAGCTAAGTCCCAGGACCACGGGGCCATCTCAGGCTGCTGAACGTGGTAGCTGGTGGAGCCTTTGGTGCAGGAGGCCCCCAAGATGTGGGAGGGACACATTAGGTAGCGATTGCTCAAGCCTTGCTTTGTTTCCACAGATATTTCAAGTTAGCTTCGGTAATGGGGGGTGCCACTGCCTTCCCTGCCCCSCTGTTTTCCTTGTGCCATCTCTGGCCCTCATCTGACTTGCTCTAGGACTAATTCAGGAGCAAACCCGCTCACACAGCCCTCCCTCAGCTGCCAGCTCGTCTCAGCGCTAATTCGAACTCAGCTTTCTCYTGTGTGCTCACGGACATTGCTGGAGATGCATGATGGGTGAAGCAGGTCTTCAGGCTATGATAGATCATCGCTTGCCACCGTCAGTTTGCACCTTGGCGTGCACGTGCCAAGACGCCCGGCACAGTTTTCCTGCTCAGCGGCACTCACACAGCACTGCACCGGCAGCCTGGAGTGTATCAGCCTCCCCGTGGCCCCGAACCACGGTGTCTTTGGGATGGCCTGGCTCTCCYGAAGCTCAGCTGGCCAAAGGGGAAACCAGCCAAGATAATGGCTAAACACTGCAGTCAACAACCCAGGCTGGCAGATCTTTGCCCTGGCTTTTCTAACCTGAAATGACCTCCTGTTAAACTAGCAAAAGAAGACGTGCAGCTGGAGGGCCGTGAGATATCGTTGGGTGCACCTCCATCTGCCGGGCAGAGCTGGAATCACTCACAGCTTGGGCAATTTCTGACTTTCAGGCACTAGCTTGGAGGAATCTGACTCAAAATCCCCCATCATCGGTGGCAACTCTTGCGCAGGCTGCAGGGAGTTTTGCTGTGGAGAGCCACGCATTTATTACTAACTGTTATAATCCTAAATTATGTCCCCCCTAAAACTCAGACTGAGATGAACAGTGCTGTTGAACACCATGTAGAAGTTTAGTTGCTGCTGCCTCTGGCTGCAAGGGCACACTCTTTCCAAGTGCTCACACAATCTGAATGGTTTGGGATTTGGGGGTTTGGGATTTGGAGCTCCCCTGTGCACCAGGGCAGGGTGCAAGTGCCCCATGGAGGGACCCAGCACCCATATTCCCCAGTGTCTGCATTTCCTTGGGTAGCTTCCATGGATTTTGTCACATATTTCCTTTCCCTCATGGCTTGTTACAGTGATCCTGAGGTTCTTCATTCCCTCAAAAAGCTGACATTAACCTTAAGACAGTGCTGCTCCATGCGCAAGCAGAGCGAAAGGAGAGCTGGGAATACCAGCTTAGTCCAAATGCAACCAGCCTGGCCATGTGAGGGCTGCAGAAGACAGTAAAGGAGGACCTTGCTTCAGGTAGGGACACAACTCACCCTCTGCAGCTGTTTCTCTTCATTCTGCCAAGAGGACCAGCCTACAGCTGCTTTTACCCTGTTAATGTTGCGATAACTAAATTTAGGCAGGCCTGGCTAATGTTCACRCTATACAAGGCTCGCTTTGTCTAGAGCAGATGACCTACACTTGGCTTTTGGTATTCTCTGGGTCCCCTGCGATGCTCCTGAGGCTCTGAAACACAACTATTACGTGCCTTTTTGGAGGGGAAGGAAGTCTCATCCTTCCTGCTTAGTGGGAATATCCCTGGAGTGAATTTTCTCCAAAAGCAGGTCTGTGCCTTGGCTTGGTGTAGCTGGAACTACTCTTTCCCCCACACGGCCAACAAGCAAGCAAGGAGTTAAGCCGCACGGGTGAGTGGGAGTGTAGAGCTGGGATTTACTCCAGGGCTCTTATTTAGCTGTATGGACATATCTGCTTGCCGGCACCCAGGMACCACAGTGCCAGAGAGACCAGCCAAACTGAGGCAGGATCAGGCCTCCCAGTTAAAGCACTCAGCAGGTGAGAGGCAGGCAAGTCCACGTGGGCTATTTCTTTTCTTCATGCAAGGGCACGCTGGGAAATTTCTGGCCGTCAGTGACTTTCAGGTGTCTAGCAGATCAGGCATAGATGATTCATAGAGTCCGTATGTAATGAAAAATTAAACAGCCAGGTCCACCTCTTTTGAAAATGAGGCCTGCAGTTGAAATATGAGGCTGATTTTGAGGTATATTACAGCACAGGCGAGGTAAGTCAAATCTGGAAAGCAAACATTTGCTGTCTGACTCCAAGAAGGAAGTCCCAGCCCATGGATTACGCTGGCTAATCTTTGACTCTTGCCCTTCTAGAAATCTAGTTTGATGAACACAAGTTTATCACGCCAGGGGTGGGTTTAGCTTCTGCCACAGTCACCCACAGCCAGTGTCCAGATCTGCACCAGGCAACTGGTCTGACATCCCAGTGCCTCACAGGCTTTGGGATTCGAGGCTCCTTGCACGCTGGGTTTCACGGTGGCTGTGATGCAGAGCTGGGGCWGCTGGACCTCTGCACTGATGAGGCTCAGTCATTATGGCAGATGTGCTGCAGAAATGCTGGAGAAATCTTAACCCTAAAGACTGAGAGATGGGCTAAGCAGTGAAAAGGAGCCCCACGGTAATAAGCGCTGCAGGACAAAAAGTWGGAGCATTAGGTGTCATCTCAGCACATCTTTATGGGTGCAGGAGCTCATCAAGGCAATCACAGAGAGGAAGACACCCAACAAAGCCATCCACCAAAGCCTAGATGCTTGGGGCATCTAGACCATGCTAGGCAGATGCTCCAGCCCTCTGATCATCTTCGTAGACCTACGCTGGAATCTCTCCAGTAGCTCCATGTCYYYCTTGKRCTGGGGAGMCCAGAACTCGACACAGGACTTGAGATGAGGCCTCACCAGGGCTGAGGAGAGGGGCAGGATCACCTCCCTCGACCTGCTGGCAACACTCTTCCTAATGCACCCCAGGACACCATTGGCTTTCTTGGCCACAAGGGCACATTGCTGGCTCATAGTGAACTTGTCATCCACCAGCACTCCCAGGTCCTTCTCTGCAGAGCTGCTCTCCAGCAGGTCAGCCCCCAGCTTGTACTGGTGACTGGGTTTRTTTCTCCCTAGGTGCASGACTCTGCACTTGCCCTTGTTGAACTTCAGGAGGTTCCCCTCCRYCCAGCTCTCCAGCCTGTCCAGGTCTCTCTGAATGGCAGCACAGCCCTCMGGTGTGTGAGCYGCTCCTCSCAGYTTGSTATCATCAGCAAACTTGCTGAGGAGGCACTCCATCCCCTCATGCAGATCGTTGATGAAGAAGYTGAACAGGATGGSACCCAGTCCTGAGCCCTGGGGGAYGCCACTAGCTTGTCAAATCCTCGCTGACTATTCACAACTGTCCCTCATCTTCATCTAAATCCATGGCTTCCCACACCCAGCCATCTGCTGTGCTCCTACACTGTCCCTGCCACGGCTGGTCCTGAGAATGGGAATGCCAAATGTGAGCCAGCTGGAGACCCAAAGCTGGAGACCTGCAATACATGTAAGGAAACGGGCTGAAATCCTCACCATTTTGAACTCATGCTCAAAATAATGTTCACAGCCAAAGAGGAAGCATATATTCTTACATATAAAGCCAAGAATTTATTGTTAGTATAACTGAAAACATCTTAACAGTCTAATCCAAGCTAGACCAGATGTAATTATTATAGAAAAAGAAATAATGTCTATGTAGGATATGTTTCAATTAATAATAATATAATAYGAATGATATAATATATATAATGATATATAATAATATATAATAATAATATAATATATTATAAAAATATAAATAATAATAATAGAGTTGTTGGTTTCACTCTGGTGTTGGTGGGGCTGTTACGGTGAGTTGTTGGCATCTGGAGTCTTTCACCAGGAGCAAAAATGTTCCCGTTGATGTTTGCTTCTTCTTCTCACCAGGATCCACTTGGGGTCATTTTTATATGTTTGCTGACATGCTTCTACACTTTGCTTTTTCTTCACTGGTCCACAGCACCAGGTTACATCCAAATTTACTATATATGGTGGTTTTTACATATGTTGGATACTAAYGCTTTGTTCTCCTTGTTATACCGACAAATAGCTTTGTACGGCTCCAGATCTGCATTTCTTTAACTGACCACTAATGAGGTGTCTACAGCTGCGGGGCCTCCTGCGCCAGCCTGTGTCCTCTCTCTGACCACGCTGTGCCTGTGCTTCTCTGCAACGTCTTGTGCCTTCTCTGCTCCAGGCCCCTGCTGCTCTACCAGGCCTGTATTTTTTTTTTTTACACTCTAGATCATTGTGTTAGTCGTAAATACCTCGCTCCACACAGAATAACCGCTTGCCACCGCTGTCTGTATCAAGCAGTGGTTGCACAAAGTAAAACAGATCAGCCACAGACGCCTGGTCGGTTCGAGAGATCGCTGTCACAGCTAAACCAAGGAAAACAAAGTGCAGGCAGGGCAGGACAGAGCAGGACTGAYGAGGCTCAGTCCTGAGGCCYTGCAAATTCAGTGCAAAGTTTACGGCCTGTTACTAGCACCAGCAGGACTGTACTATGGGGCTACACCCAGCCTAAAGCAYCGTCGTGGCTCCAGCACCGTCAGCATTCCCCTTCGCCTTTATTTCCTCGTTCTTATCACCTAGCAGGGCCAGGACTGCACACCCTGACGTGTGATAAGGTCATTCCCCCTAGTAACTCCAGGAGCTCGACTTTATAAGCCATAAATTGCCCTTAAAAYATAGAAAATCAGATCCAGTCAGCCGCAGGACCTGGCAGATTGGGAGCTGAAGCCACCTCTGATCCACATCTCCATCTGTAACCTATCCTTTGGCCTTTATAGCTGCCTTAGTGCAACCACTCAGCAGGACTGTTGTAACTGTTTTCTTTTTCCAAGAAAAAGAAGAGTTATTTGTACTAATTTCCTTACTCACCACCATTGGTGGCAGATGTGTGCATGTATGTGTGCACATGTTCTCCGCTTAGGTGTATATCATCCATATGTATTCAAACATGTAAGTACATATGGATGACACAAGCAGTGAACAGAAACTGGGCACAAATTAGAAGGTCTAGATGTGCACGTGGGGATGCTACAGGTAATGGCAGTTTCATTAGTCTAGCAATTAAAATGAAATGTCTTTCTTTAATTGAGTTTCTCCCCTGAAGCACATATAGCTTGGAGCTGCAGAGAATTAAATGTGGCACTGATAGTCATGGCAGAAAGTAGCCCTTGCTGTAAGCTATTGTAAGATTTTAACTCAATTTGGGAACTGGTAATTGCATAGATCTTTTTCTTTTCGTACTCTGCAGAGCCTTAATGGGTTTGGCAATTAAAGTAACTAGATTAYTGGTAATGGGAAGCACATTTAAAGAGATAGAGCGGTGCTAACAAAGGYTGTTGGAGCTACTGTCTTGAATGCACACTGCACATCACTGTCTGTTTTGTAGAAAAAGCTACGTGTCTCCTAAGGAGCGATCCTGCAGACTGCAGGAGCAGCAGCTCTCCATTACTGGACGCTCTCTGCATCCACCAGCACCACTCAAAGACGTGGCAGTCAAACAGAGCAGCTGGAAAGCTGCAGAACCAGGACAAGGCTTCCCCCCCCCCTAAAATGACCTCTCCCTGCTGTTTCACGCTGACAAGTTTCCCTCTTGTTCTAGGGAAGGATTTTAAGCATTTTCAGATCCCAGCAGATTTTCTTTCCTGTTCCAGAATCTAGTTCACTGCTGTTAAAGGCAGGGCCAATTCCTACGTTGTCTTTGGGCTCCAAAATCGACCACCTGAAATACAGTGAGCAAACTAAACTATGCTAGAAAGCGCAAATTCAGGATAAAAACTTGTCAGGAAGACAATTCTCTCACAGGAAAAAGTAAAGCAAACTGAGGAAAAGCAGGGCTCTCTCTTAGCCCCTGTTAAAGAACTTTCACACTTAAACTGTGGGGTTTTAATGAAATGAAAATTTTTTGAAGCAAAAAGTTAACAAGTTGTGCACAGAAAAAACTGCAGTAAATTGCTTTCTATCCCCAAAACGAACAATGGCTTAAAAACCTCACTCTTTCAGATGAAAGAATTTGYCAAATTCAACACAGTTGCAGCTTATTTCTTTTCCTTCATTTTGCAAAACAGAACTGTAATTAACACTTCTCTGCCTACTGCTGGGGCATCAAATGTGGCAAAAAAGAAAAAAAAAGAAAAACAAAAACTTCAGCTCAACAAAAGCATTGGCTCTTCTTCTCCATATTGCATTAAAGCTCTTTTGGTCACTGGAGGTCACTAAATGTCGTCGTCATAGCAGGTCCCTCATTTCCAAGGATGTTGGACATCCACCCTGGCACACAGAGTGCCGTGCCGATGCAGTGGGCTCCTTTCTTGACTCTCCTGAGCAGGACATGAATACAAATGATATAACAACGCTCTCAGGGTGTTGACTGCTTTTTTCCAACACCACCACATTTTAATGCAAAGCCTCTGGTCCTCTAACAATAGAAATAGCTGGGCCAATTCAGGTTTGATTTCAGTCACTGTCACRGTTTCAAATGATGTCCATGATCCCGTGCCCTGCTGCTGCAAGGGAGTAAAAAAATCTCAAAATCCTGCTCTGTGGACTTAGGTGGTCTCAGGAGGTTTTCAGCTTGCTTGCTTGTTTACTTTTTCATAGAAAAGCTTAAAAAACATGTCAGGAAAAGTTCCAGAGCTCAAAAATGAGCGAGTAAAGATCAGAAAAGCAAATTCTACTCAGTAGTTTCACTGGGTTCCTGGATCTGGGCTTGATTCGTGTTCAAGGAGGGTAATGCTGAACACAAAGATGGTGCACACCCCCTGCAAACTCCTATGGAAACAGATACATCTGAGACCTTGGTTTACAAATGCAGCTGAAGAGAGTTTTAAATTAATATAAACATGAATATGACAAGATGTTCTCAGCTGTTACTCTCTCTGTTCCTCCTCATCCTAGTTCCTTCTCCCCCTAGAAGACGTAAAACGGATCACGATCCCTCACGGGGTGGAAAACAACCCCTCCAATACTCACTCAGGTTTAATTCAAGCTTCTCAGCTTTTCAGTGACTTGGCTTACACACAAGCACATCACTACAGCTGCAATGCCTCTACAAATGATGTCCTTGCATTGCTCACCAGAGACTGAGTTGCCCAAAGAGCYGTCACCTCCAACAGAGGCTAACCCACAAGACTCACCTTCACCACTGAGTGCCAGATACAAAAAGCAGAAGCCCCTCTGCACCTTTACTTTTGAAAATTGTTAAGGAGGAGGCCTGAGTTTCAACTGAAAAGAAAAAAAAAATAGTAACAAGCAAAAAGACACAAACGTACAAGCAAGTCCCCAAAGAGCAACAGCTTCCTGTCATGCTCTGGAGAGATGGAGATATATATGGAAATATATTTAATTTTGGAAATCAAATAATTGGATCAAGCTGCTTGTTAAGCAGTTCCAGCTGTACAAACGCTTCCAGTCAATTCCTCTGTGACCACTTTGGATATACAAGAGCCACGAAGACWGATTCTTGTAAGAGTTTAACAAATAACGATGCTGGCCTTAGGTGTTTCTGGGCCCAGAGGAACAAGCAGAGCAGTGCCTGTCCTCGGGGAGGTTCAAGATCAGGCCGCTGGTCCCTCAGCTCTTTGATGGCTGCAGTTCACACGCTCTGCATCTTCAGGTTTTGCAAGAGGATGAGCTTGTAAAAACAAGCAGGCAAACGTGACCGTCCCCAGGGTAACTCATATGAAGGCTCTTTTTTTTTCCCCCTTAAAGGGGCATAAAACTTCTGGACCATCTCGCTTCTTCTTAAAGTCCGCTTTCCTATCTGTGGTAGGTCTAATGCTGAAAGACCAGGTATTTCTGGGTATCATCCAAAGGCTCTTTCTGCTTCTGTCTTTCACCTGGTCAGCTCCCCAGCGAAGACGCATCGAACACAACGGATTCAGRGCGATTTGGCTGTCCATCCCCGTTTTCCCGGGTCGTGGCATCGTACGTGCAGGGCATCGTTCACGTGAGGCTTTCGGGAAAGGTTTCCCACGCGCCTTGCTCTGTCTGCCTCGAGGCAAACGCGATGGTTCCCAGGACCGCTGGATCCTGCCRCGCCATCCTATCTCTGCAGGGCACAGAGGGTTTCCTCCCTGAATCGCTGAAGATAACGTTTGGCCATGTCTATAGGGATGTGCACGTTATTAATGTCACGAGGAGGTTTTCACAGGTTGCTTTAAACTCACCTTGGATGCAGCCTCTTCCTCACACTCGGGAGTACGGCCGGGATGCAACCTCTAAATAAAAAGCCACCAGCTTTTTGAAAACCTAATCATAATTGGGTTAATACAGCGGGTCGGGGGTACGATCTGTGCGGCCAAGGGCGGTGAGACGGGGTACCGCTCACCCCAGACCACGCGGGATTTGTCACGGCGCCGGAGGAGAGGGACGGGCACAGCGGCCCCGCGGTATCGAGAGCGGGAACGGCCCGGCTGCCCCCCACGCCTCCTCGATGTGGGGCCGAGCTGGGACCAGGCTGCCTCCACACGCTGGGTCTCCAGAGGGCTGTCAGTGGGGCTGGGGTGGTTTGGGGGGGGGTCTGTGGGGTGACAGGTGCTGTGGGGTGCCTGGGAGACACCAGGGGGCAGGGATCCTCCAGCCTCGTGCCCCACGGCACCAGCCACCCCCTGGCAGCCCCCAGACCCACGGTGTCCTGCGGCAACCCCCCACCTCTGGCATCCCCTCTGCTCCAT
>NW_028186612.1:5716778-5757565 GCF_003343005.1 Rhea americana | reverse complement strand
GGGGGGGGGAAATCCGCGGGAGGTCACGTGGGAAGGAGGGGGGGCGCCTTGGGGGCATGCGGGGCAGGGACACGCCGTGCGTTGGGGGCCCGCCGCGGCCCTCGGGGGTAGGGGGTGGGGGGAGCCCACTCGGGGCCGTGCCCACGCGGCCGGGGTCTCCCCGCTGCCTGGGAAGCGCCGCGGGCGGCTGCCCGCTGAGAGGGGCGTGCGCAAAGCGCTGCCCCGAGGGGGAGCAGGCCGCGCTCGCAGCTCGTTTTGGGTGCGCGTTAACCAACCGCCGCTTAAATTCCAGTTAGCAGCTTGCTTGGAGAGCGTGGCGTACGCATTCGCGAGGCCGCGATGTGTTTTATGGCTTGCGCTGATGCAGAACTGGAAAAGGAGCAGAGGTCTTTCTAGCGGAAAGCGCCACGRGGCTGCTGAGCTAATTGCGCTAACGCCAGTAGTCGCTCGCTGAAGAATGATACTTGTGCAGGAGACTGAAGGAGACTGAAGGACAAGCAGGTCTTGGTGTAATCTGTGACAGGGCCCGTGTTAGAACCAGGTTTCTTGAAGAGTTTTGGTCGGTATTTTCACAGGTTAGGTGATTGCTGCATGCGTAGAGCACTCATCCGTGTGATGCTGAACGTGTCTCTACACAGATTAGTCTGTCGAGGCCTTAAAGGCTTGCTCTGATTCCCCAGTGATTGCTGTTTTGCGCTCTGCTGTCCCGCAGGCGTTTGAAATGATGTTGAAGCGCTGAACGAAGCGGGATAAGCTGTAGTAGTGACTGAATAGCTGCCAAATGCAGCACTGACCTTCCAGAGCGGTTTTTGCTTTCCCTCCAAAGTGCTTCACTTGCTGTCCTTGGCGCAGAGTGAAAGGGGAGAAATGAACTTGCCTGAGGTCAGAGCAGCTATTAAGGAAGAGCCTGTAAAAAGCAAAAGGGTATGAGGGCGGCTGAAAGGAAACACAGCCAGTGACTTAGGCTTTCAGTGGCCTGAGCTGCTTGTGAGTTTGTGTGGGAACGCTGGGATTTGTAACAGCATAAAAAGGCATGGCAGAAACTTGTTACTTCACTGCTTTTTTGGGGGCTGTCTGTAGCTGTTCTAGTATGAAACAATCTTGCTTCCCAAGATTTAACTTGAATTAAACTGTCTGTATGTAGCTCATCAGCTGAATTTAAGCGTTGCTAGCTCTTCTGTTTGCACTTGACTACATGCAGCTTAGTTACCTGGGGAATTTGCAAGAGATTTTCTTTTTTTATTTTCTTTTATTTTCTTTTTTCTTTCTTTTTTTTAAGAGACAATCTCTTAACTTGATATTTCTGAAATCTGAAGAAAGTTTCTTTCTCTCTGCAGCCACCATCATGTCATCCGGTCAGGAATCTGTTTTTTCTGAGTATGAGACTGAAACCAGCCAAACGTCGAAGCTGTTAAGAAAATTTAAAGAGACACCATTTGTACCCATTGGTATGTTTAAATATGATGAAAAATGGTTACGTAGTTGTTTTCTTTTTCTCTGTTCTCATGAGTAATCAATATGGTAAACACAGTCACATACTGTAAGCAGGAAATTACTTTGAAATGACTTCCTCATCCAGGCTTGTTCTCTGGTGACAGCAATATAGCATCTACCTGAAATGGTATTCTGCCAGAAACTGCCCTGTTTTCTTAAATAGAAAACACATAACCTACAATAAAAAAAAATAAATAAAATTTTAGGGCAGTGACAGATCCTACATGTAATGAGGAGTGTATCTTGCCTGTTTTAGAGTGTGGATACTGGGAACTGTGTGATCACCAGGAAGTATCTTTCAAGCTAACAAAATACAAAAGTGTCTGAAATTCAGTCTGCATGGAGATTTGACCTTTCTCTGCTGCTTTTAGTCTGAAATGCATTTTCTTATTAGGCTTTGGGGTAACCCAACTTGAGGAGGTGGCTAAAGTTCTTCTCTGCTGAGAGCTTAAAAAAGCCCAATTAGCCTCCAGGGAGAGGTCAGCTGTATATGCCCTGAGAAATTCTCTCTGGTCAGGAGCTGCCTCTTGTCTGTGCAACCTGTGGGAGGTAGGTTTCGATTTATAGCTGCCTTAAATGGAGAGCAGACAGGTCCGGCTGGTGAAATAATCTAAGCTTTTGCCAGTATATGTCACCGGTTTCTGTTGCCACAGGACTTTGCTCCCTAGATCATACTATGGACTTCTTGCATGAGTTCAAATTCTCTCAAATTAGCAAAACTTACTTTAAATCTATGTCAGAGCGAGTTATACAGGTCCCAAAAGTCTACTTTTTTAAAAAGATTTTACAGCTTCTCAAGTGGAACTGGTAGTAATCCTGTTCAGGGAACCAAGTTGTTCTAGCCCTCGGCGGTAAAATATACGCAGCAGTAAAAACTTGGCAGACTTCTTTGAATTACATAAATAATCATCCTATATATGGAATAAAGTAGCTGGAGTTGGGGAATTTTGTGCGCTGCAGTTCTGTATTCTGTGAGAGCATTGACATATATAGGCTGGAGTTTGCACAACCTGGGCTGTGTTGGTCTGTTTGGTCTGTAGAAATGAAAGGTATTCTCTGTGAAAGAGATTTTCCTGAACCTCTCTCCTAGCAGCACAGGGCAGATAATATATGACTTGTCCTGTTTCAGTGGAGGCAGGTCAAATGTGACAACACCCAAAACAGCGACTTTGCCAAATGGGTGAATATCTCAAGGTGCTGAAGGTCAGAGCTGAAGCTCAGAGAAGTTAAGAACTTTAAGATGTGAGCTTTCTCTTCAGAGATAGAGGATGCAAATTGTGCTTTCTGGAAAAGCTCAAACTCTGATACCTTGAGGATGTCCCATGATTTATTGTTTTTTCATTCTGCCATGGTTCCTTAATGGAAATTTGTCGTTGTTCTCTGCACTGACTTGTGCGTTAAATGAAGCTAGAGTGAAAACAGTAGAAAGGCCAGGGGATTTGCCCTCTACACAGACACAGTGATTAGGCAAAAACTTGCTTATTTCCAAGATTTCATACTTAAGTCGATCACTTTTCGTAACAGGGTGACTTTGTCATTTACTCATAAGGATGCCTTCTTTGCTTTACAGGAATGGCTGGCTTTGCTGCGGTGGTGGGCTACGGGCTATACAAACTAAAGCACAGGGGTGACATGAAAATGTCGCTTCACCTGATTCACATGCGAGTGGCAGCCCAAGGCTTCGTAGTGGGAGCAATAACATGTGGTATGTACAACATGGGAGCTTGCTTTTCAGCACTAGCAAACTGAATCTTGGATACGCTCTCAAACCTCTTGTTTTGGCGGATAACACCAGTGTACATGAAATACCCTGCATGCTTCCACCACAAGGGTATTATATTTAAACATGTTTACATATGATGCCATTTATGAATGCTTACTTAGTTTTTGGCTGATTATTTGCTCAGCCTTTCTAGAGTAACGTGGCATTTAAGAACGCACGTCCCAATATTAAACTGCACTCAGAGTACAAATTTTGACTGCTTGTAGATATGGAGAGTATGTGAAGTTCTTAATCTCCTCGAACATTTAAAAAGATATATAAAGTATAATTTTATTTGGAATAGGAAAGGTGGGTAAATCGGAGTCACAGGTATTAGTAGCAGAAAAAAAATGAATACTAGTGAGACCAATGCACAAACCTTGCAGTGATTTTGTTTCAAAGATAATACTCTTCTGCAATCTTGTAAATGGTTTGTGCTGAAGGAAATACTTTGAAATGGGAGGGAATTTAAATGAAGGCTACTCTTGTCCAAAGTTAAAGTATTGAAATTAGAGGCAAAAAGGAAAATAATAAAAAAACCTATCTGCTGTTAATATTTTTTCCATTGCAAATGGAAAAATTGCTGTTTCTAAGTTTATTGCTTTGGAAAGCAGCTTGTGTAGACAGTGGTATTTTCAGGACTAGAATTGTGTTCTTGAACACTTTCAGTGCATCCCAGGTCTCATCTGCGTACTTCTGCAGCATATGTGTGTAAACTGTATCTTATGAAACACCTTGCCTATATGTATTCCCAGAAGGTACAACAGAAAAGCTTGTCTTTGGCAGCAAAGCAAACTGGAGTTTACTGGTGATCTGCATACTGCTAGAATAGGAAAAAATCCTTTGTAGAGAAGGTATCTTTTAGTTTTCTTCCTGGCTATTAAAAACAGAGACAGCAGAATAGGAAAAGAATTTTTAACTTCTGTTGCCCAGAATCTCACTTCTTGCTGATTAGCTGTGTTGAATTTTCTTAACTCAGCATTTTATATTTAAAATAAGATTTCTAATTGTGCTTGTATTTCTGTCTTCTAGGTGTGCTGTATTCTATGTTGCAGGAATATGTGGTAAAACCCAAGGAGTAGTGGGAAGATGATTGAAAACTGTGTCCTGGTGGTGGCCTGTTTATTGCAGCTATAAACCTCACATCGAGGGGTTCTTGGAGGAAGAAGAAAAAGAAGAAAAAAGAAAAAAAAAAGACTTAGGGCAATTCTCTAATACCATTTTTTTTGTTTGGTTGGTTTTTCTTTTCTATCTTGAGTATGGTACCCTTTTTTCAGTCTGTCAGCCCCAATGATTACACATGAGGGTAGTGGATATCAGGGACTGATTCTTTCTGATTGAGGCTGCCCTGTCCCAGTTCTTAGGGGTTTCAGTAGAGTATGATCGCTTTATCTTCTCCTTGAGTGTTAACTCCTTCATAAAATTGGTGACTTCCTTTGCTGCCATTGCCCAGAATGACAAAGTCTGAATTATTTTCTCCTGAGCTTCAGCCAGGACATAGAGAATCCATGTCTACAAGACATGCTGTGGATGTTTTACTATCTGTCATTTTCTATCCTGTTTATTTGTCAGTCCTCCAGCTTTGTAATTTAGAAGCTTCCAGTAGCACTAAATGAGTTATAAAATTTCAAAAGATCTATAAACATCTATTTTTTTTATTTAAGATGTGAGATAAGTATTTGGTAAGTTGCAGCTATTTAAATATTGTATTTATTCATTGTTAATGACTCGAGGCACAGACTCCCTATTTTTATTAGATTATAAATCCTGAGATTCTTGGATTGCTAAATCTATTTTCAGTGTTTTTCTGAGTAACATTTAAAGGTAATGTCTAAAATACATGTTGTGAAAACTAAATCTTGATCTGGTGTTTTAATTTTTTTTTAAATATAGGTGCTAGCTCTTGATTTTGCAGTGTGTTTATCCATGGAAATGTTAAAACGCTTAAATCTGAAAAGTCCCCATCCTCCTGGGTGAGATGTAAGACACTTTTTCTGTAAATTTCCGGTGTTAAATTACATGGGAACCCCTTGTATTTCAACCGTCAGTCACAAGAATAAATGCGATAAGGTGAATTTTTAAGAACTTTTTTCTTTTTCGTCTTTTCTCTGATCTGCTTGCGCTTCACAGTGGTGGGATGGCGTTTCTGTGCAATAAACATGGTGAGGTGGGTACGTATGTGTGGCACCTCCGTGAAGCAAGTGAGATAACCCGTGTTTGGCTACAGATCTGTTTTTTTTTTTCTTTTTTGAGGCTCTCCCTGCGTGCAGTCTCTGGTGGAAGGATGTGATGAGCTGCAAATAAATAAATAGCTGAATAAAAAGCTGTCGAGAGGGGGAAATGGAGGGAAAGGCCTCTGCAAAGGGAAGGTGGCCGTTAAGCTGCGCTCTATCCTCACAAGAGTCCTGGAGCCCTCAGAGAGGGTGCGAGGAAATAGCGCCGCCATCCCACATCGCGACCTTTTTCCCATGACTGCCCTCTTCCTTTCCCTTCCTTTTCCGCCATCGAGCAGGGAGAAGAAAGCACCCCGGGCTGCTGACTGCCCTTCCCTCCCCACTAAGGCAAGGGAAGGAAATAAACCCAGCGCGGCGCGGTCGCCTCAGCGCGGGTGTCATGGCGGCGGCGCTGAAGCGACGGCCGCGCGCCCCGCCCCTCCTAGCCCCGCCCCGCCCCCCGGCGGTGGCGTCACGCGCGGCCGCTGCCCTGCCCGTTGCTATGGGAACCGCGCGCGAGGCGGCGGGGGCGGCCGTTGCGGTAGGGCCCGGCGGAGCCTGGGGTGGGGGGAGGAGAAAGGGGTAGGAAAGCCCCAAATTAAAAACTTTTTTTTTTTTGGGGGGGGGGGAGGAGACCGAAAGGAGCACTGAGCAAGCAGAGGTGGTTCTTTTTGCGTTTGTCCCAGATTAAACTAAAAGTAAGGGGGGGTCTCACCTTTCCGTGACGCGTCCTGGGTCCCCTGCGTGCTTTCGGCCCGGTATGATGTTTCCACGTTTGCTTGGATGTCGCACTGACTTGCAGTTCCTAAAGATTAGAGCTGTTTAAAAAAGCATTTTAAAACATCACTGCTGGCGACGGCAGCCTTTCGAGGCCTGAAGACCGTGTTTGAAGGCTGTTGATGGACAAAGGCGTTTAAAGCAAGGTGGTGGGGCTGAAGAAGGCAGTGGCTGGAGGAGACCGAGCAGAGGAGGCCAAGGAGAAGAGGCCCTGTTGGTCAAGGGTGTTTGGAAAGTGATGCTGATTACTGCTGCTTTCACTTTTCTTCCTCTTACACTTTTAGCAAACAATGGAGTTGGACGCGAAAGCAAAWGAGTATTTTAGAAGCCAGTTTAAGGCCCTTCAGGAACACCAGCAAAGGAGGCTGCAAAATCTGATGCAGAAAAGGAAGAAGRAAAACAGCCAGAAGGGTGGTAGTGGCAACGCAGAGGAGACTTTTGGCAGCCCGAATGACCTAAATCTATTTGAAACCGGACAGTCTGAAAATGACAATGTCAGCAAAAGGTAAAGGTGTAGTGGCAGTGTTCCTTCAGGAAATAAATGTGTTTTGCATCTGATCTTGGGAAACTCACATTAAGTTGATAGAACACTCTGTCGTCATACACTGGGCTTTCATTGTCATAAGAAAAGTTTCACGGTCCTTAATATATTTATCCTCAGAGCATTGCAATGTGCTCTTTATCGTGAGTGTTTTACTAGTGGAGCCCTGAAAGACAGGGAGTCTAAGGGAAACGTGCTAGGGGCAGTTAGGTGCCATCTGAACAAGTCCCATTGYTCAGGATCACTAACGTCTGCTGAACCCTGCCTTTGCAAACAGTTTCCCAACAGGGATAAGTTTCCTTTGGCAGGTGTGCTCAATGCATCACACAGCTAATGGGTGTGAGCTGAATCCCTGCAGCCCAGGAAAGTGTTCCCCTGCCCATCTTTGCGATGTGACCTGATTTAGTAGGTCAAAAGACAACCAGCTATGTAGGAGCGTCTCATAGATAGAGTTGCCTGGTAGTTAAGATATTTAGCAGAGTTATACAAGGTAAGATTTTAAATTTCTCTGGGGACAGAGGTTTGGATCTCCTCTCTGCTGCCCGGAGTATCTTAACTGTGAGAACAGTGGGTATTCTGGAGTGGATCT
The DNA here is from genome assembly GCF_003343005.1 of Rhea americana. Classification (NCBI taxonomy): domain Eukaryota; kingdom Metazoa; phylum Chordata; class Aves; order Rheiformes; family Rheidae; genus Rhea; species Rhea americana. The sequence continues at coordinate 5,750,189 of NW_028186612.1, read as the reverse complement.
CTCTTAATCTCACTTTTGGAGCTGTGAGCATAATTCAACTTCCTGGAGCAGAGATTTGAATCCACATCTCAGATCATTCATCAGTCTCTCTCTCTAACCCAACTAATAAGTATGTATACAAACTAGAACAGGTCTGAAGTTGAAGACATCACAAGGGTGTTTGCAATTATTATAGTGTTGGGCAGGGTTTGCCCCTTTTTAGCAGTGAAGAGCTGGCTTAAGAAATTCCTGGTTCTGCTTCCCRTTCTATCCCTTCCCAGTGGTGCAGATACAGCTATAGCAGGAYGGTGCTGGAAACCAGATGCACTTTCTGAGGCAAGGGTATTTTTAGCTCAATTTCAGTGATTTGGTTTACAACTTTAGCCCCATAGACTGTCTTATTGCTARCACAATGGGGTGGTGATCTATGATACAGGAGCTGGCATTTCTACCAAAAACAGCAGGAAGGAATAGGTAAAAAAAGCCATGAGCTGGAAAAACAGAATGAGGAAGGGCACCTCTATCAAGGCTTATCATTWTAGGGCCTAAACACTGATCTTCCCTCTGTGTTACTAGAGGCAACTCCCTGCTTGGCTCATTTCTGAAGATTGCTTCCTTAAATGATTAATAGTCCCCGTGCACTGTGAGGAAAAGCTGAGCGCATGAGCTGCAGCAGCGCTTCTGCAATGAGGCRGGTAACCCAGGAGTTAATCACTGCAACATTCAGGTTCCTCTGGGTATCGGGTGCTTATCCCACAAAAGAAGCCTGTGTGGAAGCAGCACTAAATTTCTAGAGGGAAACTAATGCTTTTGCCCTTGCACTGTGCTTTCTCTTCATGCACAGGTCCCCCACTGTAGCTGATTTGCCAATGCGTGCTCAGACCTCTACCAGCTGTCCTGTTCCCTTAAACATTCTTTCTGATAGTAGGTATGGAGATCTCTATGGAGATCTGAGTTTGTTTTGTTGTTTTTTTTAATGGAARGAGAGGCTGATGCCCAYATGAGATATGTGGATTTGCCTGGTGAAAGAGGGGCTTCAGTGCTCACACAGCACCTGTTGATGCAGAGTGCATGCTGCGAGGTGCAGAATACAGGAGAGTTGCAGCAGTTCTGAGAGTGCTTCTCTCCCTGTTAGCAGTTTGGTAGTTTAGATCTGAGTAATTCAAGAGCTATTGCCTTAATTTTCAGTGGGATTTACTTTTACTTTGTAAAAAAAAGTCCCCCATTTGATATGGCGGGAGTAAGAGATTGCCGATTCATCTGGATCATCCTTTGCCTGTGGCATCCTTTGCCTACTTGTGAAATAATTGCATTCTGCAAAAGTGTGGTATTGAGTGTCTCAAATCCAAGCAGACTCAACTGCTTCTGGAAGGGATTCACTGTTATGTTCTGATACTATTTTTACAGTATTCCCATGACAACAAGTTAGAAACTTGTTCCAGAATAACAGGACTCCATATGGTTTGCAGTGGCAGTGATTTCAGCATGTCAGATTTGTTTATAAAAGCACTTTGAAAACATTCTCCTCTCAGAAGTCTCCCTTCTTCTGAGCTTTGGGAGTTCATTTTTCCTTTCTTCCATTCTGACTCCCAAACTTTGTTTAGGCAAATGGTTAGCTGACCTTTGTGTCCTTTTTTCTTTCTGTAACTTTATTCTTCCTGGTTGTTTGGTGTACCTCAAGATTAAATGATTCTCCCTATCACATGGAGAATCTTTGGAAGAGCTGGGAAAGGTACTTGAATGAATTTCAGTCATAGACCTTGCTYACAGGTTTCTCCTGGCTTTATTTCCTTCAACAAGAGAGAGAGCTTTTTACAGCCTGTTTCTCTTGGCTAGCTTTCTGTAGCTGGTTCCACCCAAGTGGCCCAGCTATCTCCTTTATGCCTTTGTAACATGTAAAGTAACATGATACSATGTGATGGAGAGGAGACTCCAGCTGTAGGCAGTTAGGATTTTCATCTATCCAAATAAAAGTAATGTTCATCAAGTTTTGTAAGCCAGCTCTGAAGACATCACTGATCAGATGTGTTAAGAACTTAATTAAAACTTTTTTTTGTTAATTCTGTAACTATTGAAAATGATTTTATGCATGTGATTTTGTCCTAATTAGATTTGAATGGTTTTGTTGCCTGCTTCTATGAGTGTTACATGGGGGAGTAACTTAATTTTCTTTTCTCTGCCCAGATTGCTGCTTTCTTTGGTTGTCTTCTTTGTAAACAGCTGCCTTTGATCTCCCTTTGATTTGCAGCTTTGAAGCAGAAATGCATTGCTTAATTATGGATTGTGAAGTGTCTTGTAAACTCAGTGTGCTAGCTGTTTTTTCTGGCAGTGCTTTTAAGGGGTCATTTATTCCGACAGCCGCATACGGAGTGTGCATTTAAAAGCTAAAGTCCAGTTTGAGCAAAAAAATTTGCTCTTTGAATAGAAAAGATTTAGGTGTCTATTGAGACAGCTAACTTAGCTGGCTGTGGGTGTGTTTATACCCACAGGTATATACTGTCACAACTCTGCACTTCAGCCCAATCTCTGTGATTATCCAACCTATCTAATTCCTCCTTCTGTTGTAGGCTGGAGCAATCCAGCCTGTAGGCAAAGGGGATAGGATGCTATTCCGGATTAAGTCACCAAAATGTTATTTTGATATTCAAGCTCCCACTGTAGATAATGAAAATCCAGGGCTCAGCTCAGTTACCCACATATAGGTGGCCAGCGACATCTGCCATAGGGTATTAGGAGTATCTACATGGAAATGACAGAAGATCTGCACCCTTCAGGAGCAGCTGGAGGCTGGACGGGCAGCTGAAATGGCTCTAGACACCCGTGTGTGGGTAACTGAGCTGAGTCCCTCATCAGTGCACTTAGTGGTGGTCAGAGGGCATTTCAGGTCACCCCCGAGTAGCAGCTGGCCTGTAGGCTGCACCAGTTGTTTCAACTATATCTTCTTTGCCTCTTGTGCATGTTTTGGCATGCTGCTTGCAGCAAGACACCCATGTCTTGWTCTGGAGAGAGACGCCACCCAAAAACTCAGACAGGAGGAGACTGGCTCAAACTCAGGCTCTGCTCYTACAGGCAGAAGGGGTACTCCTGTCTTCAGCCCACAGTGTCTATGCCATAGACATGTTTACCAGAGGCGGTATCAGCATGRCTTTTCTTAGCTTCTTGACCCCTCTCTGGGAATGGAGACAGGTTCATTTCCACTCTGAAATCCTGCTGTCTGGAAGAGTCTGGCTAAACTGTATCTCTAAAGTTGACTCCTATAAGTAGTTCTTGGGCTTGTCTCATTTACCCACCCATTGGGTGGCTAGTGCTCTCTGAGAGGCTCTTGGGCCCCAGAAGTTTTCTCAAGGATTCCGAGTCATGACTGGTGGCCTCGTGTAGATGGCTCAGATTTCCTGGGGCATCTCAAATAGAAATCTGTGTGTCAGCAACCAGATGGAGCCCTCACGCCTTAACTTCTAGATTTTTTTGTTTGGAGGAGTTGTCATGATGCATGATAAAGACTGCAAAGAGATTAAAAATACTYGTTCTCTGGATGTCTTAGAGAGATGAAACCCGTAAATGTTACTAATTGTACTGAAGAATAGGAGAAGCAAGGCTGTTTCTTCCCTRTCTGAGGGCTTTCTGGTATTCATTGTTTCTAAACAAATTCCAAAAAGTAACATTAACAATACAAATTGATGTCAGCCCATCCTGGTGGGAATCCAAGAAAATCTGATGAGGACGCAGGAAATTGGTCTTTTGTGAATTGCCATGAAGCATTCATTTTTAAAGAAAGAATCTCAGTAGTAGCTTTTGTAGTTTAAACTTTATAGTGAGGATTTTATTCAGAGAGTTTAAGGCTAAACTTAGAAAAGGAATGGAAGCTTCTATTAGCTTTGGAAAGTACAGAAAGTAAAATTTGAATGTCACTGATACTGAAGAGGGAGTCTAGCTGTTTTCCTCTGTAGAACCAGATTAGTAAGAGTGACTGAGATGAGACTATTCAGTAACCTTGAGAGCCGTGAAAAGATACTTGTTCTGTGATGTTTCACCCCAGACAACACAAGGAAGTGCAGGGTTTCTGAAGAAGAAGCTGACTGAATAGATCAAATATCAGATCGTCAGCTTGTGATTTGAGCTGAAGTTCGAGATGTTCTGCTTAATTCAGTAAACTTATTCCTGGTGTGCTCCACTCGAGTTCTGTGTACATCCAGCACAGAGTCATTTCATTATTTTATTTCTGAAARCATTTATTTGAAGCACACTACAGTGATATTTGCCATCATGTCTTATATTTTTCCAGGTTGCTTGAGGCTGAAAATGAGCAGCTGCAGGATCAGCTTCGAGAAGTTCGAGATGAGAATGGCAGACTGTACAAACTAGTGAGAGAGAAAGATTTTGAAATAAAGCAACTCCAGAAAAAAATACAGGAGGACAAACTGGCTCTGTTAGGTAAACGCAATAACTATATTCACATTACATTAGTTCCAGTGTTTGCTTGATGCTGATGACAATAAAGCTGGGATAACGGACTCATAGTGAACTAAATAAAGCTTCTGCAGTGAAATATTCATGTGATATCTCCTTACCTGCTTTATACTAAAAAAGAATATTTCAGTCATGCTATGATTGCCGCCATTGCCACTCCCTGAATMAGCTTCTGAGAGGAGGAAGCAAATTCAGCGCTTTCCTCTGAGAAAGAATTGTCCTCTGAGATTTATTGTTGAGCTCGTACTAATTTGCCATAGTACTGAAATCATTTGAGTCTGAACTTTGAAAATACTCAGACACCTAAATAGTCATTTAGTCAACACTTAAGAGTTGCTGCCTAAACTTGCAAGAGCCTAAAGCTGATACTGTTTGACATTTGCAGATTTTTCTGAAGATTTATGTTTCCCTTTTGCAGGGGTCTTGTTGCTTTATTTGCAGTAGGAGTTCCTTGCAGTGATTTGATTTGACATGATAGCACTTACAGGTGGAATGGCACATATGCTTAAAAGATCTGTGTCTTATGCTTTTTTTCAATATTTTTATTTTGCAAAATAAGAATACTGYTACTCCCCATCTTAGAAAGAGAGTTATTGGGAGGGCCAAAAGATRTCTGAGATTATCAGATAGGAGATGACCTAAAGCACAAAATATTATTACTGATAATTATAGGTTCCCTAAAAGAAATGCAGTGCTTCTTTGGCGTTCACAGTGACCTGTGTTCCTCACAGGTCTTTTGTGAACTTGCTATTACTGGCACAAAAGACATGATGACTCATGGAAATCACATTTTAGAAAACTCTTTATTAATGCTGATGGGCAGCATTACAGCCTTCTCCGCTGTGCAGTGTTAAATTCCTTATTCAGGCCTCTTTTGTTGAAATGCCTCAATAGGACACGATTGCCCTATTTCAGCCAGGATGCTGGCTGAAAACAAAGTCTGTGTCCAGCTTTTAAAGTGACTTGTGTGTCCTCTGGAAACTGAGCTGTGTATTCTGCACCTCTTCCACTGGGTGCCACTGTTGTTCAGGACAGCAATGATGACTTGAGCTAGCAGAGAAGGGGAAATGACACTAATAGGTGAAACTAAATAACGCATATGTTATACCTTCATTCTGTGTAACTACCTGTAGTCTGCACTTAGGAGACATGATGAGCCATTTTCGGGTCGGGACCTGGAACCAGAAGTGCTGTTTTAGCATCTGTACCTGACTTGGGTGCAGGCCTGTGGCTCTATGCCTCTGTCTTCCCTATCTGAACTGTGGCGAAACCTCGCCTGCTTTTCAGGGGGATTAGAAGCTTTAATTAAATGTGCGCAAGACCACCGCATGGAATCACCAGCCTGTTTTTTAGTGCTTACTGTGATCTTTAGTAGCCATTAATTATGAAAAGTAAGGCAAATAGCTTTTAGATGAGGAGGAAAACACATACCAAATAAAGGAGYAAGAACAGCGCAGACGCTTTAAAAAAATAATGAATTCATTAATTTCTTTGCAAAGTTTTTTAGTAGTCACATGCGGTGCTATTCTGTGCTCAGCTATACTCTGCATAACCTCTTTAGTGTCTGTAGGATTTTGTGGGACTCCACATCCTTTTAGAAATGATATGTTGTCCTTGTATCTCACTCCATTTTTTGAATACAGTCCTCACAKATGTCAGTGGAAAAATCATTACTTAGCAGTACTGAAGGATAATGAAAGGGTTGAAGAGAATAGCAAGAGCCTAGTTCGATCTTCATATTCACTTCCAAGGATCTGTTATTGTAAGCTGATATTAATTGTGAGCTAGAGGTTTCCTTGAACATTATATGCAATTATATTGATTGTACACTTTTATAAGAACTTTTCTTCACATATGTGATGTTATGAAAGCCAAGGGGCACACAAGCCAGTTCCGAGGACTACTTTMTCTGTGACACTCATCAGACCTCCTCTGATGAGGAGTTGATTGAAGAGCCTGTTTAAAACAGCACAATAATGCAGGAAGACTCCATGTGTAATTGCAAGGAACGTATAAATAGGCACAATGAAATTTCCGAGACTTTATCTGTGACCTAACTAAAATAATATGTCTGAGCTTTTAAGACAGAGATCTAGAAAAGTTTCTGTTTCAGCAGTTCTTCCAGCAGTAAGCAGCCAGCACAAAGTAGCGCATTGTCTTTTTCACTAATGTGCTGCRAAAACCTGTTTGTAACAGTCCTTCACAGTGATAGGCAGAGAACACCTCTGCCCTTCCCGCCTAGTAATGTTGCTACTACTGCTGTCATGACCTTCTGACATGCTGAAGTGTGAAATGTGGCTTTGCTAGCTGCAGTGCTGACTCAGTGCACTAAGCAATCCAGCTGGAGTCACTGATGCCTCTTTCTCCTTAGTTGTTCATCTAAGTGCATGGCACAGCTCTGGGACTAATGAATTAGACAGTAGAAGTATACTGTGTACTGGGCAGAGGACAAAAACATGCTCTCTTCTGAATCCTGCCTATAAGATATATTCTTTGCTTTTATGTGTACATTTCAGGGACATCTGGTTTAACTGGGGATATTGCAGCTACTAAAATAGTTGAATTGGGCAAAAAGAATCGGGAGTTGACTGCTGAGACCGAGAGTGAAAAAGCCAAAGTGAAGCAACTGAGTAACAAAGTCAAAGAGCTGGAGAGAGAAGTGAGACATTTTTCTTGTTATCTTTTATAATGCTAAAATGTAGAAATCCAGCTTTCGGGGTAGAGAAGCTTCAGAAACTGAGTTTGATTTTTTTGTTGCCAGTCTTAACTAGCTTCTGCATCCATGCTTGCTTTGAAGTCTTGTCTTTTCTGTCCATACTAGGAGAGAGAGAGAGGTGTGTGCCCTTAGCTGTTCCACCTTTGCTGAAAGGAGGAACTAGGGAAGGATGKCAGTAAGTTGTAAAGAGCCGAAGTTTTATAAAATGCCAGTTAAGAAAGTTCACTTGGATCTGAAGCACAGAGGCTTTTCAGTATGGCAATGATGTTTTTCTGAATTTTTTTGTGAGGAGGGGCAAATTTCATACCGTTTTGTCTTACATCCTCCACCATATTAATCCCCGTCGCTAATTCATACTCTATTCTTCTAAGATTTATTCGTCTTTATAATGAGGTCTGTTTTTTGGCCTGAGTACTTAAGGAACCAAAACAGTAACAAACTGTATCACTTAAGATGGCAAAATTTTACTAAGACATATTTATTTTCATGCTTTAGTACAGCTTTTTTATATAGGCTAACCTTTTGCAGGGCTGATTTTATTCAGGTGACTGCTGAAATGAAAACTAGATGCCCTGATGTCAATGTTTAATTTGGTCATTGACTACGACTGTCCTTCCTTATACAATCCTGGTGAATTTTTATATCATTTTAATGTATTTTTCTGTGCTTTGCCCTCYTAGAAGAGCTCATTTCAATATATCAGTAGCATTTATGGTGCTGACATACATTTTGACTYTGTCTTTTATAGTCATTTATTTTCATGAATCATGCGTCTATCTGAATTGTACCCCAGTTACCAGAAAGATAAGGAAGTGGTAGAAGTAGTGTTTGAGAACTCCTGCACAAATCCAGGGTGTTCTTGTCAAGGAGGCGTTGTTGAATAGTTGACAGGCTCCCTAAGAAATGTTGTGTGTAGCTGAGGACCTACYGAAGGGCACAAGTAGGGGAGCTAGCTATGAATAATTTCAAGAAAAATCAACTTGATAATAATCTTCTAATGCAGAAATGTAATGATCAGTATTCAAACAGAAACTTAAAACAATATCAGATGTTGACAGGAAAAAAGGGGCCRTAGTGATTTCAGGGAAGGAAATCATAGTCAAAGCAAATAGAATTTACAACTAACAGTCATTGCTGGTCAGAGCAGAGATATAAATATTAGATGTCAGTCTGTTTTGTGGACACTAACACCATCAAAATCAAAAACAAATGAAGTAACCTGAGATAGCGATGAAAGATAATGTGAGCCCCACTGAAATCRTGCTCAGGCCAATGGTCTGTGTTTTCTCACAGCTCCGTTTGGGACAACACTTGTCCGGACTAAGAGCTGCTRTCTTAAGTTTGTGGAATGCGCTTGTTCAGAGGAACGATAGAAGATCGTAGAGAGGGAAAAAGTAGAACTAAAGCAGTGTTTGACACAGAGAGGTTTCTGTACTGATATATCTGTGTTGAGTGACGCAGCAGAAGAGTTATCACRGACAGAAACCAGCAAAGATTCACATCTCTTAAGTAACTATGTTAAGCTCAGCTAGATCACCTTCTAGAGGGGTACCCACCTTTCTCCATGGATTGTAGAAAGAACCAAGACAACTGAAGTGCAATTCAGTTGCCTATATATAGACAAAAGAGTACCATCAGAGATGTCAATTCACCTCCCAAACATGCAGAGAAGGCTGTCATAGGACTTACAGGAGACTTGCAGTCTCCCAGTGCAGCAGCTGAAGGTCCACTGGGATACCTGAGGACACCTCGAAATGAACTAGAAACCTGCGTGTGGGCAACAAAACTGAGTCTGTAGTCCGTACATCCAGCTGACCTAGTGTAGTTGTCTACTGTAGAGTGAGTTGAACCTTCCTGACTGTATTGACTTGACTTCTCTGAGTATGAATGGAGGCACCTACATTGAAAATGGAGAGYGTGTTAATTTGTGAGGTGAATCTCGTCCTGTATCCCTGCTTCTAGATGACTTGAACTGAATGAAATGAATCTGCTGATGTGATCTTACAAATGCATCACAGTATGTTCTTTCCCTAGGGTGAAACACATTCTGTGTTATTTTATATATTTGTTAGTTTTTGCTTGTATTAAAACCGATAAATATTTAAATCATAAGTATTTTAACAGCGTGTTTCCACAAACAAAATGGAAGGTGTGGTCATTGAGCAGTCACTTAGCAGAGGCTGGCATGTGTAAATGAAGTCTGCAAATGGATGTTTGCAGAAAGCATCATTCGAATGTGACCTGGCAGGTGCCACCAGTAGCTGAAACTTCTGACTCTCAGTCCATTGACTAAAAGTACTTATGAACTAGATATAAGGGGTAACCAAAGCAGTGGTTTATCTGCAAAGCAGGAGTGATAACATTAGAGCTGGCTCTGAGTTGCATTCTCTGCTTCCCCGGATGTCTCTTTAAAGATGAAAACGTTCCTTAGAGCGTCCTTTTATTCAGGCAAATAATCAAAATTTTCTGCCCTCCTCAGAGTATGAAATCTCAGCCATTTAATGAAAAGCTTCCTAACCTTTCAGTCCTCAAATTCATTGCACTCCACTCCAGTAAAAAGTCTTTTCACCTCAACATAGTAATGATTTGCTGGGAGTATGTGTATATCTGCCTTCCTATTCTGTAGCAAACAATAGGAGACATACTCTTCCTAGGTTGATAAATGCTACTTTAGAGTTATCCCAGCTAAAAAAACAGAACCTTAATGCCACTTACTAAATCTCAGCTACAGGGCATTAGGTAGTTATTCTTAYCTTTAAATTCCTTTGATGAATAGAGTTATGGGCCTTTTTTTTAAATAGCTTGTGATTTTCTTGCAAGTTGAGTAAGCTTGCATCCAGAATCCAGATCCCATGTACTGATCTCCCCTGTGCTTAGATTGTATTTATAAATATAAATACCTATTCTATAAATCTAGGATGAGAAAATCCTCCAGAATTATCCATGCTTGGTAACTGATGCCATCTCAGCAAGTCAGAAAATTTTTCGCTGAAGTTCTTGCACAGCAAAATAACATAGTCTTCCTTGGGAAAGAGCTCACAAAAAATGATATACTTCCCTACTGATTGCATTTAAAAAACAAGGGGAAATGAAGTCTTTTTTGCTATTGTAAATAAACATTCAGAATCATCAAAATTGCTGATGCGCTTTGTTTGTTAATTAATCTTCTTTGCAGATACTCTTTACTGTATGCGTACTATACTAATAGTGCATTTTTTTCTAGCTGCAGACAGCCATGGGAAAAATACATTCTCTTGGTGGTGGTGACTCAGGAATCAAACAATCTACTCTGAAGATGATAGAAGAAAACTTGGTATGAATTGTAATTTATAGAGAAGAAAGAAAAAGTGACAAGTGATACTGATTCGTTCCTATTGTGCAATCTCTTTCTTCATTATAAGATGAATCACTGTCATTATCCTCGTAACCAAATTGCTTTGTAACCAGATTGCTCTGTTTCTAAATCCTCTGTAGCACCCTCCCCCCCCCCCCAAAAAAAAGGAGGGGGGTATGTTTGCAGCAGTCTAAAAAAAAAAAGATTCAGAGATTCTGATGGATCCATTCTTCCTCTCTCTTGTCTGGGGCACCTTCCCATCACTCAAACAGGCTCGCAATATATTGCAGCTTCAAGTTTTGGAAAATCAAGCCTGATCTGCTACTTCTCTTTGAAGCTCTGGAATCCAAAGGAGAGTTGAGTCTGTCTTTCTCGGGCACTTTATATTTACAAAAAAGAGTGATCTTATTTCTTTTTTTTGAGGTGTCAGAGTGCTCAGTCTTTTCTCTTTTGTCAGCATCACCATCACCCAGTGAAGAGTTGCTAGACACTGCCCAGCTAGAAACTCTTTAAGACAGTATAGTGGTGGTAGTGACTATGAAAGCGGCTGATTTAGAAGCTGAGTTCAAGATCAGAAAGTATGACTCAGGCAAATCTAAGTCCTGTTACAAACTCTGCCATATACTGCCTTGGAAATGTAGAGCAACTTCTTTACATCTTTAACTCCTAAGTGTTTGCCAAAGTGTTTGAGGCTCCTTTGGAAGTGGAGAGTATCATTCATGTCCACTTCTGTGCAGGCAGCGTGAGCAGTTTGCCAGGACCCGGAACACTGCTGTGAAAGTCTTGCAGTCGGCCCAAAGAACAAGGGATAATTCTGCCCTTCTGTGTTTTGAGAGGAGCTGCTTTTCAGTCTGAAACTTCCTTTACTGAGAGGTCTCTGTATCTCTCTGAACGCACATGCACTTTTCCATTCTCTATCCACCARTCCTGGAGCCCTAGATTTCCTCACCACTGTACATTCATGTTTTTCTTTGTCACYTCAGTTTTTCACGGAGGGTTTTATCCTTAACAAATTCATTCTTCTCTTCAAAGGCTGAAAGTCCAGAGGTGAAAGCATTGCAAGAAAAACTAACCACAGCTAACTTTAAAGTGATGGAGTATCGTAATCAACTCCAATCCACAAAACAAGAACTGAAGATGACTCAAAAGGTACTGTTCCAAGATGCAATATGTGGTGGGATCGTGTGCAAGCAGTGCACACTCTGTTAAATCCAGAGCAGGCTTATTTTCGTTTGGGCTTTCCAGTGGACTTGAATAGAAGAAAGAGAAGACATGAGAGTAGTGGTTGCTTTGAAAAAGTACACATATGGACACAGCAGATTTCATGCTCTGCAGTCATAATGGGATGAGTATTTCCATAATTTCTACTGCTATGATAAATACAAATTTTTCAAGTTCAGAAGTCCCAGTCAAGCAAAATAGGCTTGTCTTTGACTTGAAGCATAGATTCAATTCTTTCCTCTTTACCAAAACTTTAATTATGCATTTACTTTAAATGCAAGGTTCAGTCCCATTGAAGTCAATGGGATTTAAGACCATGCTTGAAGTAAAGCACATTTAAACAGTTAGTTTGAGTGACATCCAGGGTATTCTTTTCCTCTTTGATTCATGATGGATTTTAATGCATTATTCTGTACTGTGCTTCCTTTAGTTTCATCACTTTGCATGAGACCTGCAATGCAGATCAGAGTAGGGAGTATGATCCTAAAAATAGAACTCTGCTGACCTTTTTATAAATGATTTAAATGCTCTTCATACTAACTTTAGCTCTCTTTAATGTGTCTCTTTCACAACTGTGCAAGAGACTGGCTCCCTGCCTGATTACAAAGATGTGCATTAGTCAGTGTCTCTATTCTGTTCCTGTTTAGTTCTGGCTATGTATTCATGATATCAAAAAATAATGTCACGTATTTAAAACTGTTAGTAATACTTAGTAAACCTTGATGATGAATTTGAAACCCTCTTTTTACACAAGTAGTGCAGTTTGACACCCAGCTATATTGCTAGATAATACAATTTGACTCTCTCCAAAAGCAGACAGCAAAATACAGATTCGTATTTTGCTAAAAGATAGCTAAAACTTTTTTATGATTCTTTTTAAAAGAAACAAAGAATAATACTTAAACTTCAAAATACTGAAATATTTGCATACCCACTTCAACAAGTGAAATGATTCATGTTATCCAACCCCTCTCCCCACCAAGCAGTAATAATGTATAATGATGATCTGAAARAGCTTGTATCACGTGAGATACTGAATATTAGCTACAGGTGTTAAAGGCTACTGCATACAGTGTTTTGTGTTTGCTCCTGAAGAGAACAGATTTCCTGTCACTGTCCCCAACACATATATTTTAGCCTAGCCTTATTGTTGGTGTTAATCCCCTCCCCCCACCCCCCCCCATAGCTTTTAGCAAATGAAGTTGGTGAAGATGTGAATATTCAGAATCTCCTGACCACATCCGGCAGCTGGCGTGGACGAGCCCAGCAAATTCTTGTCCTCCAAGGCAAGGTGAGTTAAGTCCCTGCATGGTGGTGTGTGAGGTGGGTGCCAGGATGCTCTCTCTAAGTACATATGTTCCTCAGTTTGAGATAAACATGCTGTTAATTCTTCATTAAATAATTCTTAACATCTATACCTGTGTATAAGACATGACCAGTACAGAGTTTGTGGCAAATACATGACCAGTCTTTTCGGTGCTGCGGAAAGCAACTGTTGGCATAAAATACTTTATGATAACTTTTGGAAGAGGCTTTCATGTGTGTGTTGGGGGGTGGAGTTACATTGTAAATAAATGTGTGTGTGTGTGTGTGCGCGCGCGTGTGTGTGTATAGGGTCTTTAGGAATTCCTGTAGATTGTAATAGGCTATTCCAAACATGAAAAATTCAGTATTTAAGATGGGGATCTTTAGCATCTGTGTCAAAGGAGAGCATTCAGTGACCTCAGAGAGCTATAGCAGCCTAGCTGAAATCTCAGCATGTTTTGAATGTGCTTTTCTCCACTGAGAGTGGAAGGAGCCCCTATAGTATCTGCTCTCTGACTTGGGTCCCTTCAAATGCCTAAAGTCAGAAGAATTGAGGCCTGATGAGATTTTCAAGTTTTTCCCCCAGGAACTTCAGTAAAATCTTTAACTCTTGAGTCTGAACAACATAATCTAGCTGAAATGTCAGGTCAGGACAGGGGCACAGTTTGACTGCATCTTAAATAATACTCCTTTCAAATAGTTTTGTACATAATATTCCTATTTTTCTGCTGTTGAAGTATATTGCAATGAACTGTGATTTTTTTGCACTCTTATTGTTAACCTCTTATTTCCCATGGAAAAATTACATTTTTCTGCCATTAGGATCTCTGGTTGGTGTTCATCTGAAATTTTAAGGTATGGTACTGTACTGTACTCTACTGTACTATAGAAATTTTTCTCTGAGCCAATTTCTGTAGGCTCTTCTCATAGTCAATGCGAATCTGGTCAATACCATCACTGGAGACCAAGCAAGGTCAGTACGTCTCATCTTTGAAGACTCCCCAGGCAGAAAAACGAAAAGGTGGAAAAACTGTGCTTTCGCAGTGTCTGTTTCCCTCCATTGACTATAAAAGAAGTCTGTAGTGAATAGCTAAAATTGAGGAACTTGGTTCATTTGCCCACACGTAGGTGTCTGATGCCAACTGAGGTACTGTAGGGTATCCCACTGGCCTCTGGCTATTGCTTCAGAAGGGTGTGGAAGCYCTATGGGTCCTGTGTCAGATGTCTGCAATATCCCAGGGCATCTAAAACAGCACTGGGCACTTATGTTTAGGCTAATGCTTTATTCAGCAGATATCTACATTGCGGACGTCCTGCATGGTGATTCTTCTAAAGAYTGAGATGCTTAAATGAGGAGAGAACGTGTCTGAGCCCTCTTAGAGGAGATCTGAAGTACAATTCTGTTGCCCACACAAGTATCTAGTGCCGTTTGAGATGCTTTGGGGTATGTGCTGTGTATATGCAGCTCCAGAAAGGCACTGGTCTCCAGTGTGTTCTGGGTCTCTTGTAGATCTTTTGTCCTGTCTCCTCCCTGTACGGATGTCTTGGATGCCCTAGGCATCTGTATGTTAGCGGTTAACAAATTTAAGTTTGAAAGAACAGACRCTATGTTAGTTAAATAATGTCAGTAAGTAAATGACAAGATGCTACACACTGAGCTCCCTTTGGCTATGTGTGCTTTGATGCTGGACCAGTGAATTCCTGGTAAAGGCCCTGGATGAGTCTTCATATTGTCCCCTAGGTTCGAGAGCTGGAGAATCGTCTGGGTCAAAACAAAAGCAGAACATCATCAACTGAAATTGATGACGAATTTCTGGCACTTACTGATCCAAGGAAGTTGTCAGCCCAAGAGAAGAACTTGTTGAAGATTCGCAGCTTGGAAAAAGAAAAAAAAGAAGCCTTGGAGGTAAAATCTGTGAGCTGACGAGAGTCCTACATGGAATATTTAGCGTGTGATAACTTGGCTRCCTTCAGAGTATGTTTTTTACCCCACCTAGAAGCCATTCTGGAAACCTACACACTCTGCTGGAGGAAGTCCTGCCATTCTTAACAGCAAAAGACTTATACACTTCTTTTACATGTTGTACTCCTGCATAGCCAGRCGCATATTTGCAGTACAACATCAAGTCTTCCCCTTTGCCTCCTGACTAATGTGTTGGATGCATCTAGTTGGGTCTGAAATTTGGCTACCTGACAACTGTATCAGATGTATAATGCTAGAAAGAAGGAGAGAGGCTCTGAGTTGCACTACTGCAGGCCCTGGCTTTATGTTGAGCTCCCACATGGAAAGAAGCCCTGCTAAAGCTGCATTCAAGCTCAGTAGCATGCCCCTCTGCCTCATGACAAGGTGTGCACCTTTCAGGCAATCTTAAATATAAGCATCCCCCTCACACCTTCTGTATCTGGCTGCATGGTTATGGGCTCCTGCATTCAAATAGGATGAAGTTTGGAAGTCTTTTGCAGGCCATTTTGCATTCATCCCAAACACCCTCTCCAAGAGGCRTTCTGAAAAGGGGTCTTACCCTCCATCTATCATGTGCGGTCGTTACAAAATATAAACAAGTATCCAGTGTTTAGGGGTTGAGTGGGGCTATCACTGGTGGTACTTGTAGTAACCCTAGAGTTGGAAAGGATACGCAAGCTGGTCTATATCCACAGAAGACGTAGAACCAACTACATATATTTAGGTTAGCAAAGCACATTTCCCTGTGCTCCTTTCCTATATTGACTTCTGTAAAGGCCACCTGGCAGCAGCCCAGAGGTTGATTAGCTGTTGCTCTTCTCRTCACAATCTAACCATGCAACAGAATGAGCGATGGGTTGATAAGTACCTTCCACTCTTGGCAGTGAGAATGAAAGAGAAGATTTATAGCCACAAACACACAGCACAGGGAAGATTTTCCTTGATAATTCTAAATCTGCATAGCTTCACTTCTCACTTTGTGTTTTAGGCTGCACTCACAATAACTTCCCCTATACTTGTTCATACTAAACTGCTAGCAGACTTCCTGGCCAGTTTAATTTGGGCCAAGATATGGCTCAGGGGACAGCATATGCCAGGGACAGTTTCTAGTAGGCAGTTAGGCCATGGCCACTGTGTATCTGGAAGTAAAAGAGTTTCCCCATGGGGGAAATTTATCAGAAGTATATTCACTTGAATGGTGAGGTGAATGAAAGAGCAGGAACATACTGAATTAGCTTTTTACACAAAATTARAAATTACTTCCATCCATATACTGGATCAACATAATTTACTTGTATTCCTATAGCAGATAGACCTTTCTAACGCTGGCAAACAAGCACAGAATGGTAGTATGTATAATTTCTACTGAGATGGGGATGAGATGATATACCAGTTGCATGGTTTGGATTCTGCAAAGCAATATGTGATCCCTTGGTACTTGCCAAAGCACATAGTGCTTGGTGATAAGCTATAACTATCATTTCTTACAATGTGTTTGCATCACTGCAGAAGCTCACTGAGGAACATGATGCTCTCCAAAAAGATCATGAGGAAATAAAAAAAAAATTTGATGCATCAAAAGCCAGGAACAAAGTGCTGTGCAGCGAAGTGAAAACTCTGAAGGGACAGATCGTAACCTTGTTGGAGAAAGGAAAACACGACGATGAACTCATAGATGCCTTACTGGTACAGTCTGACTATTACTGTTGGTCCCAGGCCCTGCAGATCAACACTTCCTATAACAGATGAAACATGGCATCATTTTATGACACAGTGACACAGACAGCCTTAGGATATACAGGGGCCTGCTGAATCAAACCGTGACAGCCAGAGGTTTCATAGTCAGCTAAAGACCTTCTGCACTTGATATCAGATCAAGTAAAGGCTGCAGGACAGCACCAGGGGTGACTCAGCTGGAGTCAAGTGGCTCTAAGCTGTAAGTGTTGTAAGAAACATTTTGCAGAAGGGTAGAAACAAGATTGTCTAGTAAATAAAGGCTTAATTCCTAAGTCATGAAGCTGGACTGTTCTGCTTTCCCTATTCTGCTTTCAAACCTGTTAGTAGTGTTTTTTTTTTTTTCTGAGATTGTCCACAGTTTTGCACTTTAATTTATTGTCTTACACAGCCCAAAACACACAAGGCCTGAACAGTAAGTACTAAACCTTGTGCACATCCACCTGCAGTAGCTGGAACTGAGAGGACTCAGCCCTTTCAAAGCTGACAGTGTCAGTAGGGACTTAAGATGTGGTTCTGTTGGTGCAAGCAGCTACTGTCATGTTCTTGCAGGCTCTGTGTGTTCTTCCGTGATTCCAAATGGTTTTCCCCAGTTACAGTAACAAGAAAAAAAATAATAGAAAATGTGTCACTTTTTCGATCATGTTAGTTCTGTACTTCCTGATCCAGCTGCTCACAATCTTATATGCACTTAATGTTTYCTTGTTTCTGTATGTAGGTTTCAGCTAACACATGACAGCTTAGGAGTTAGCATTCTTCTTTCTRACCACCAGGCAGTGGTGAGGAATATTCATGAGAGGAATATTGGTACTGACCAGCAGATTACATAGCTTAGAGGAGCCAAGTAACGGTTGTCACTTTTCCTAAGTCTGAGCAGTCTCACTAAAATTATTACAGAAAGTCACAAGTTTATTTGGGAAATAACGGTTAACCTGTTTTTTCTCTTACAACAAAGCAGCAACTTGCTGGCAATTTGCTCTCCTGACAGAACAAACCATCCAGTGAGTATGAGACATGTCAGTGTGAGGAAAAACTCCAAAACCCACTGGTAAAACAGCCTGGCCACATAACTGGCTTTTCACACTGCCCTCGTCTCTTAAGGTCGCCATCACGCAATCTGTTCATGTTCCAGTTTCACTAAAAGCACATTGAAATCTTTACTGTCTGTTATCTAATTTACAAAAAAAGTTGCCTTCTTTGTTGAAGGCCAGCCTTTCTTAGTCTTTCTGCTGCACTCTGTAGTGAAGCTCCCAGCAAGCTGCATCTCTCGGTGGCCCAGGTCCTTTCTGCTTGCACCATCCAGTTACTAAAGTCTTGATATGACCCGCCGAGGTGAGGGAGGACAGACTGTCGTTACCCAGCAGGATGTATCTGAGTATTAGAAGTTAGAAGTTCTGCACAGTCCTCACAATGGATAGAGATGCTGAGAGCAAGACAAGGTGATCTGATGCTTAAAACATAATGGACCAATTTAATCCTTGGAGTGGCAGTAGTGATATCACTAGGAGATGGGTTTGGCAGGGCAGTAGATTGTCTTAGCATTCAGAAATATGTGTTTGTCTTGGAGGGTATGAAATATGCATATATTCTTAATCTCTGTGTACAAAAGTGAACATATCTCTCATTGTTTCTATTTTATCAGAGTCAGCAGAAGCAAATGCAGGAGATCTTAATGCACCTGAGCCAGCAAGATGAGAAGAACAAGGAGTCCCAGCAGATYCTAGGGCAGCACTTGAACAGTGAATCTCAAAAACAAAACTGCCTTATAGAGCAGCTCAAACAGATGGTGGCTGAACGAGAAGCAAAGGTTAAAGAGCTGGAAGAGATGATTGGGCAGCTCACACTTCAGGTAGGCAGAAGAAATGAACTGGAAGAGCACACCTTGTGATCATTTTAGATCTACTCTTTCTTCTCCCATGTTGTCTGAGGTTGCTACTAGCTTGAGATGGCAATATCTGTGCTACTGACAGACTCTTCTGTTGGAATGATAAAGGAATTCTTGTGACTCGGAGTTTACCATTTGTACCTAATTTTTCCTCAAGCTGTTTAAGCTACAGAAAAAATAGGGATGTTGCTCACATCAACATGCAACTTTATGCCAAGACTGTGTCATATGACTGACAACAGGGGCTGGACTGCAGTGGGGACTTCTCGGTATTTGGCATCCTCGGCTGCTGTTTGCCGCAGGCAGACGAATACAGCTCAGGCCAGCATCGCCAGGCTGCCATGGTAACCAGCGGCATCCTGTTGTGGGAGCAGTGGGACCTCTAGAAGTTATTCTCTTCTCCTACCTGTAAACCTCTTAAATTCTTCCCCCTCAAATCTCCAAGCTGTTGATATGAGTATGATGAATCTCAGCCATATGGAAATTTTAGTGTGCAGGTGAAAGAACGAGGAAGGTTGGCTCCTTATGGACCAATATGTTAAAAATGTTTCCAACCCTTATGATCTGATGTTACAAGCTGACAGAAGCAAGGTGGGACTGTCCTTGGAGTACAGGTGTAGGGATTGAGAGTTAGTCCGCAAACTTGCCAAAGGTTTCTTTTGTGATCTAGTTGTTTGCAATCAGATTTTGTTAGAGTATTTAAGCATCCAGCTGTCAATGATATAAAACAAATCAAAATTCAATTATTAAATAAGAATGAAGAAACATAATTTTCCATTTCTCATATTTCTGCCTTAAAAGAGGCATTGGGGCTTTTGTTTTTTAACCTTTGTCCTTATACGGGTGTGTTTTTCTTTTTCCCCTGAGATTCAACTCCAAATTGTAGCACTTCTGCTCCTCATGGGTTTATGATGAGAATGTCAACCTGTCAGTAACAGGGCAAGAGCTGAACCCAAGAGAAAATCCAGGGCAGGAACACAAACCAGCCATGCTGGCAGTAGTACTACAGTGCTGTGGATTTTCTAGAAACAGTGCGCACCCTATAATTTCATATGAAACCACACAATTTATTGACTTTTGCTTTTATGTGTGGCTTTGTTCTCATCTTGTGAGGGACAGAAACTAAACAAAAGCTTTCAAGGAAGTCCTGTAAATCAAAAGTTATGACGTGTGCATAGCAATAATCCTAAGCAACTGATCAGGTATTGATGTAGCTCTTTACATTTGAACTGTATAACTCCTTTAATACCCTGCTTCAACATTAACAGAGTAAATCTGCCCATCAAGGAAATAGTTCAGGAGTTGCTGCTATACCACCCTTTGAACACTCAGAAGATACAGGTTTTACTCTACTCGGGACCCTGGCATCAGACAGTGATCAGATTGGAAGGACTGGATCTGCTCGGTAAGAAAACTCAAGTGTCAGTGTTCAGAATTGTTATGAGTTGGTCAGAAGCATGGTTTTTCTAGCCAGTTGTATGAAATCACAAGTGCAGTTTGCAAATGGCTCTGACAGCTTGTTTACAGTATATAGGAATCTCTAATCACATTATCTCCCGGACATTTGTCCGGGGACAAGGAAAGATACGTGGACTTGCAGACATTACTACATTTAGCATGACGGTAGTGCAGCTAATTCTTWCTCTGACTCAGATGAGGTTTATGTGGTTGATTTAAGTGCCTTGGTTCTTGTCTGTTATGAGAAACAGGGCTTCTAATGAGGAAGCTTCTGAAAGCAGGTGGGAAATTAACACAAAACTCTGTTTTAAGTAAGTAGTAAATCACTGGTGTATCATTTAAATCAATATAGATGCTTTGAGTAGGATTTCCTTGCAGAAATATTGAAAGTATGCCACATTAGTAGTTGTTCACACACTTTTTCAAGCCTTTCTAAGGACTATTAACTTACATTAATCTTAAAACAGTCATAGGTCTGATTTTTGTGTACACTAATGCTACTGTGGGGCACTCTGGCTGTGTAAGGGACCACAGGAGCCAAAGAAAATTATATCATTTCCTGTGAAAAAAAAAAAAAAAAAAAAAGCTATTTTCATTGCTGAAGTGTTCATGGTCTAATTGAGAATGAGATCTTGAGACTTGTGTTAGGAGGAAAGAGGGAATTTTCACAAGGAGAAGATTGCAACTAGCTTCTTGTATATAATCTTTTTAAAACTCCCTTACCAAGTTACTTTGAACATTGAGTTTGACCTGAAAAGTGACAGGTGTATCCCTAAGAAGAACATTACTATAAAATTTGAAAAAAGTTCATCCAAGTGTTTTGGAGTTAAAGTTAAAACATTATCATTATTTGAATATTTCCCTTCCTTCCTGTTTCTTTTTTTCCTGTAGCACCAAGCACCTTCTTTTTTGTTTCTTGCTGAGTCTTCATAGCATAAAATCCCCTTGAAAATACACATTTCCATTTTATTTCGAGCCTGCAGATTTTATTTCTACAAGCCCTTAATAATTTTTGTTTTGAGGAGATGTGCTAGTGGTCTTGTTAGTACGTATGAAAGGATTTTGCTATAGTGAAAGAGAGATTAGTGACTGTGACTGTTGTGAATGTTATGCTCTCTGTATGGGCTCCATGTTGTTCAGAAGAACCATACAGATCTTTCTACAGTAGGACATTTCCCCTCTGTTAATCCCAGTCTTCCTTTTAAGGCCACTGCTTTTTCTAGAGTGGTAGCATCTTCCTTGTTACATACCTTTCTCCCCTTTCTAATTTTGTAGAAGCGTGGCAGGGGACAAATCTATATTTTATTCACAGTTTTTCTGTTACTGATGACTTCAGATTTCTGGTGATAGGCAGGATTTCTGGCTTTATAGAAACCSTTAAGTGCAATGCAGAAATTATTGCTGGCGCACGTGGCTAACATAGTTCTGTCATGAAAATAGCTGACGTGTCGGGTGGGCAATGAATGAGTGTGAGAATTGCAAGAGCCATTAATAATTTGGTCAGCAGAGCTTGCTTCATTAACTTTAATATACTGACGAACCCTCTATTCTTTTTTACTTTAGTGAATCGTCTTTTCCTTTCAGGAAAGAAGAAATGAAATATGCTATAAATAGAAGCAAAAATCCCCTTGGAGATGTCAAAGTAAAAATCTGCTTTCGTAGATTGGACCACTTTTGTCATTACCAGCCTTAACCTGGGTTTGGGATGGATTAACCAGATACAGCCCAGAAGGCAGCTGTGCCTGTTCCATAACATTAAGGCTTATATCCTCTGTTGGCTGCAGTTTTTAGACAAGGAAAGATGGGCTTAATCTAYAGAGACTTGCCTTTAGGCAATTGAGTTCAAGATCTGAAATCAAAGACCAGAATTTTATKTCCTAGGCACATATATCATTAAGCATAAAACTCACCCAGACTGGAAGTAATACTCTAGTGTTATCAGTTGCGTTCTATTTCCACAGTAAGTGCCTGACAGGTTTTCCTGAGGGTCTTCACAAGGTGGAAGAATTGAACRAAATGTAAATATCTAGATGAATATATTGGGTAAAGTATATTTTTAAGAGGCATTTGAAGACAA
Organism: Rhea americana; assembly: GCF_003343005.1. NCBI lineage: Eukaryota > Metazoa > Chordata > Aves > Rheiformes > Rheidae > Rhea > Rhea americana. The sequence continues at coordinate 5,728,050 of NW_028186612.1, read as the reverse complement.
AAGTTCTGCACCTTGCTGCAGAACAGGGCTTCAGTTGGTGCAAAAGCAATGCAATATGCAAACTCCATCRCACTAGTACAATAAGTTGTGCTTGTCTCAAGTGACAAGCTAGTGAGTGAGGTGTGAGATGGTCCAAGATAAGGTCCAGGACATGGCCTGTGGGAAAACAGAGCAGCAGTGACTGGTGTGGCTGTTTGTGTGACCAGCTTGAATAAAGCAGGATCAACAGCTATTACWGCTCACGAGTTGCTTCATGGCTACTCTTGACAGCGATACGCTATGACATGGAGCTGCAGGATGCTGGTCTGGAGRGCTAGCAAAATGTCCCCGGAAGCGCAGAGATCAAACATTGCTCAAACACAGTTTCCGTACACTGGAGACGCAAGGTGTGTTTGCAGCACGTTTCAGAATCTGAGAGCAGGCTAAGCTATTGTGTGTGCATAGCCTGTATGATGTGTACTTAGGGGGCTCTGAGAGTCTGTGCCCTGTGAGGCAGCAATAAATGCAAACACTGAAAAATAACAGGAGTTCCTGGAGGACTGCCCTCTGCAGAGCCCARTGGTTTAACAAAGCTGTTTTCCTCTTAGCACTGTGTCCAAGATGGGCCATATGCTTGTAGAATCGGCAGCTACTAAGCCTCCCCTTTCCTGTAATAACGTCACACCTGGAAGGTATGTATATAATGTTCATCATAAACAAGAGAGATTTCCTGCCATGCTCCACAAGCTGCTGGCAACCCTTAGCCCGTTCTGCCTTGTTTCTGTAACTGACAGGTGGTTTCTCATCCTTCCTATCTGATACTGCCAAAGGGTTCTGACACAGGCTCCACTGCCTTTTTGCACTCTTAATTGATTCAATCGATTGCTAGTTTTGTGCCACCATAAATCCTATTTCTTATTTCCCACCCCCACACCCCGGTATTTCCATGCTTTTCTGGTCTAAAGGAGCTATTCCTGAATATTCCCATGTGGAGAGGTAGGGGAGGAAATGAATGAAGTTCATAATGATGGGATAAATGGAAAAACTGCCCCATTCTGTTCATCATATTATTAAACAACAGAATGGCCATTGTACTAATGCTGCTTGAAGCCTTTTAGTTAGGGAAAATCAATAGCATGCTATTTAATAGCTTAGTAGTGCTTTGGAGAATACATATGTAAACTTCTCTTGCTTTGGCAGTAGCAATAGGAGGAGAGTCAGCATCTGTGAATTGATCTGCGGTGGAAGTTTGTTTTCAGGGATGATGGGAAGGGGGAGCATAGTTGCAAGGGAAAAGGCCTTTTTTATTGAAACCCACAGTTGCTTTATTACCTCATATTTCTTTTCCACTTACTGCAATATAGAGGTTGGTGCTGGGGGGAGGTAGTGAGCTTGGTTCTGCAGCCTAGCTTAGTCTTCAGACAAGTATATTCTGGTACATTTTTTCAAAAGCTCTCTTTGTTTCATTTCTTTCATTTGTGAAATGAGAAACATGCTCTTTACGCTTCTGCTTGTTTTAGGCTTGCTAAGACTGACAGTCCAGATTTGAAAGTGCTGCAGACACAGATCACGGAGCACAAGGCTCTCTGGCAGGCTGCTGAAGTGGAAAGAGACAGGCTCCTGGAGCTGGTCACTGTGCTGCAGAAAAGGTAGCGCCTGATTGTCAGCGTCCTCTGTGGGATGCTGTAATTAAGGAGCTGCTAAGCAGACAGACGTATGATGTAGTGTACAGTRCAGTATGCCATACGCTGCTGGTATGATACTTCCTTAAATAGGGACTTTAAAAAATTTTCTGCTCAATTTGACTGAGTAGTTGATGATTCCTTTTTTTTAATCCTTTTAGAACAAAGGACAGTGRAAAAATGGAGTCATCTTCAAGCCTGCTACACCTATATACATACAGAAATGTTGTATTTATGTATGTGTGGTATTCTTTAGGCAGCAATATCATTCATCAGTAGTAAATACTGTAATTACTTTTATAATCTGAGTTCTGTTGCTTTTCACATTCTTATAAGTTTCATTGTATCCTTTTTTCAATGAATTTTTTGTTTAACTGAAGTGTAACGGTGATTTTTTTTCTATTATTCAATTCAATTTAATACAAAGTCGAAATCCAGCTATGTTTTGGAGGACAAAGTAAGGAAAGTCTTTTCTCTTTAGATACCTTTCAGCTACTGATTTTTTCCCCCAGTTACAGAATCCATATTATTTGATTTCCAAATCTATTCAAGCTTCTGGGAAGATACCTTTTTGTCATTGTGCTTTTGAAGACAATACATAGTATTTGCTTTTTTCCTTTATTTTACACCAGTTACTGTTTCTCACTTGTGTATCTTTTATCCTGTACAACTGATCACAGTCAGAGAAATATATTTCTTTATAACGTTTGAAAAGATATTGTCCCTTGTCGCTTTCAGGGGCTAAATCGTGGAAATACACACTGGGAGAATTCTATTCRTATAACTCCATGTGCCTTTAATAGAGCTATGCAATTAGATAAGGACAGGGCTGTGAGTGATTGCTGAATTGGGGCCGTGGTGGATATGGGATAATGAAGAAACACAGAGTCAATGAAATGCACAGCTAAGAATAAAATGTACCATAGACTGATGATTCAGCAACTCCACCATTATCATTTATCAAGAACTCCTGCAGGTAAAGTAAATTTTGTGAGATTGTGTGCAATAACTCTTGGAATACCTCAGGATAATATACTATCCAGTCATATCTCAACATGAGTATATGTTTAAAAAAAAACAATCAAGCCTTCCTCCTCTTTCCTTATCTGTTGGAGTGTAAGTAAGTCAACATACTCAAGTAACATACATGATGTTTAGGTCAAGGGAACTTCACTGGTAGTGGTTATATCAGTGAAATTTGTCTGCAGCAAGAGGATTAACACTTGCCAGAATTTAGGGCTGCCTTTTGCAATCAGTTACTGCAGAGCAGAATACTTGCAGAGGAATACTCCAGAGTAAACTCTAGGATCAGTCACTCCTGGGCAAAGGGGAAGAGCTAGAGGAACATTTCAATATAAGTTACTTGTATTGATAGAAGCTTTCATAAGAAATTACTAATCATGTCATTTCTCCTCCACTGTTTGTCTAATGTAGATGCTAGGGGACCACCTTGTGAATTCACCATTTAGTGAATTCAGAACCATTGAAGAGAAATATAATTTCATGTAGTATGTCACCAGCCTGGTAATTCCCTACCAAAGCAGGTCAGAATCTTGCCTGTAGCTAGATTTTAGAGACAGTGATATAATTTTATTATGATTAAAATATTTTTCAGTTGTGCCAGCTAGGAGGGAAATAAGACTAATCAAATCTCTTGATTYGGGGAGTAAGCAGCTATCACCTGTGGGGTCAAAAAGGAAATTCTTTTATTCCCAAAGACAGTGAGTCAGTTCAGGATTCATACCATACTATGAGTCAATTCAGGATTCTCTCTAGCTTTTAATTCCTTCAAATCATTTAATATCAGCCACTTCTCCCCAAAAGATGCACTGTTGGCTACATTTGTGGATGCACATCAAATTTTTGTAGTTAATTGTCTAAGCTGTTATGTGGTGTAAACAGAGGAAGTTCGCTCTTCCCTATGAAATTCCAGAGTGGCTCATTACTTTCTCTTCCACTCAGTTTCCTCCCTGGTAGTTTCTAATGGCCAAATTTATTAAAAGCAATATTCAGCTTCTTTTCTTACTTTCAGATAAGTGATGCAGAACAGCTAAATCCTAGATAGTGTTTTTAGAAACTACTTTCCTTCCAGATTTTCCGAATGTGTAAAAAATGCAGTTTATTATTCCTCTAATTAATGATCTCCCCTCAGCTATCTGCAGCTTGTCTGCTTATCTGAGTGGGAAATTTATACGAATAGCCAGTGTTAAGGGATCTAAGCAACCTCCATTAATGAACCAATTATTTATAACTGTACTATTAGTTAATTCTGTTTTGCAAATTTGGARGATGTCATCTGGAAGAATTGCACTGGGATTTCTGCCTTTGGATGCAAGGAAAATTCTCCTATTCCCTCTTTTGGGAGCTGTGCAGCATGAAGCAGAATTCAGTACTAAGACTGACTAGTACTAGGCTCCTTACAGGCATAACATGAAAAGGCTGAACTACCTTCTTTTTGCATATCAGGGTGGAGGAAAGCAGTGATAAAGTTTTGGAAGCTGAGAAGAAGCTTCAGGAAGAGCGGCGGCGATGTGTAATTTTGGAGCAGCAGCTTGAAAAACTAAAAATGGATCCAGGGAAGAACACAAGTGCACAGAAACCTCCCMTGAGGAGCAAGGCAGGTGAGATGGAGCACTTATCAAGGGGAGTGTCCCCCAGGCCAACTCCATGGTTAATAGATAGCAGTGATATTTGGACTCTCATCTCTCCAACCTACACAAGTGCTTGACCTTTCACTCTGTAATTTAGCCCTACTTGGAGCAGTGGATTGATACACAAGGTGAAATCCTGGTCCTACGTAATTCAGAGGCCTTTGCCATGGATTTAAGTGAGACCAGAATTTTTTTCAATATAATGTTTTCATGGGATGAGGGTCTACAGGAAGAACTTGATGCCGCTCTGTGTCAACATGAGGCGACACTGTGTTCCCCTTTACTCTTCTGCCTGAGGACTTCATCTGAAGGTTAAGTTAAGAACAGAATTAAAGGACGCATCCCAATTTAAGGCCTGTCAGTGCCCATGAAAAACTATTGCTGGTGATGAAGTAATTAGATCTGGTGTAATTTATTATCCCATGAACATGATAATCTCCTGCTATAAATATGAAAGCCTTGCTAGCATAGTTAAAGAAGAAGAATTCATGGCAAGATATAAAATTTTTATTTCCCTGATCAGATCCTTTTATTGCTTAAGGACTCTGATTCTGTAAAATGTCTAAACCAATAAAATGGTACATATTCTTAAGGAAACTTTTACAGTGGCTTCCCTTTTTATATGTGTTTTTATAAAGTAGAAAGACTCTAAATGCCAAGAGACAAACACTAGCAGTAGGAACTTCATTTTGGCGAATACTGGTGTGGATGTCAAACTGAGTTATGATGGCAGAAGAGRTCAAAAGCTCCCTGGCAGATCGTGTGCATGCTCTTGGTCTGCCCCAAGGTGAAACACCTGATCTTGGGCCATAGGGAARGAGACTGCCCTGCAGCTCAACATATGCGTGCTGTGACTTTCTGTCATGACTCCATCAAGCGCTACTGTGTGTACTAATCCTRTTCTCATCAACTTCTCGCCTAGCTAATCTGTGTTGAGCATTATGTCCTCTACATGTGGTCACCTCCCTGTCCACCTGCACGGTGGTCTTGTTTCTCCTTAGGCTTGGGTCAGATAGAAGTAGGAAACGCTTCTTTAGTTGTATCGCTTTTCTTTGCATCTCCTATCCTAGTGTCCTTCATCACATCCACGTTTGGAAGTGAGATCTCTCAGGAGCAGCGTGATGATGCAAGATACTGTGTATTGTTGTTCACGCTGGGAGCTAGGCTGTCCTGTGTAACATTTCGTTTGTGTTCAGGACCTCAGGTGAAACACTGCCATTCACCCATCTAGCAYTGAGAGAGAAATTAGGTACATAAGAACAGGATTCAGAGGAGCCTTTATCATAAATGGGGACTAAGAGCACATGGATGCTTGAAACTTACTCCTGTCTAAAATACTGATCTGCTCCTTAGAGCAGAACTTTTGTGCCCTTAAAAAGGGCCCAGCCAACACTGACTCATTCTTCCCCTTTTTTTTTTTTTTTTTTTTTTTTTTTTTTCTGTGAGCACTGCTCTTTAGAGCTGTCATACCTATATAAACAGAGAGCCTGGCAACAGAAAAAGTAGTGCGGAAGAATTTAGAAAAAGTCTGTCCTAGAAGACAGAAGTTTGCAGTTCAGTGACCAGCTTCATGTTAGGCAGAAGAATATATARAAATGGAGTGCTCCAATCTTTGAGGTTTTTGGATGTCAGACATTTGTTTTGAGAGGCAAAGCAGTACTGAGGCTCACGGAAGTGATATAATGGAATAGCATTTGTGATGCCCAGTAGTGCTTGGAGGTGAGAGGCACTGGATCCCTCAGGTAGTTCAGCAGGTGCCCAGAGAGGGAAATCGGGTTGTGTTTAGGCACAGATAGTGGCCAACTGAGAGTTCTGGGAATACAGGATCAGTGCGGTGTTTTCCTCTGGCTCTACGCCTTAAATAGTATGAGAGCATTTTTGTGCTATCTTCTAGAAAAGGATTTAATCCATTTTTTTGAGTTTTACAAAAACCTGAGAGCATGAAGTGTTGATGTATTATTCTGTTACCCTACGTGTACATTTCCCCTGCAATCTCAAAGAGATACAGTGATCAGCACTTTGGGTCCTGAGCCATTTTGGTGAGGTTGTGCTGTAGTAACGATCTGGTAGATCATTTCTGAGAAACTGGCATTTCACAGCTGGAGGAAGCAGGCTGTTTTTACCAGCCTGCACAGCACTCTGRTGTGACAGGTTCCTTCTAACTAAATATTTAGTTCATTATCTTTGTCTGCCTAACGACTGAAAAAAAAAAAACATAATAAGGATTAACAGTCAGACTAGTAAGAAGAAATTGTCTATACCGTTCTTTGAAAAGAGCAGCAGCACCTAGTGACTTGGCAAAACACTCTGCAGTCTGCACAAGAAGCAAGTCTATAATTTACCTTTTTAGTGGAGCATGTACGTTATCTAAGTGCTTTCATGCCAGATATTTGAGGAAATAAGAGATGAAAAACTTGAGTATGTAATAGAGACTAGAGAACCCACTAATTTACATAATGTTCCCTTTTCTTTCTGAAAGTGCAAAATTAGAGCTGATCTAATTACTAATCTAATGTTTCTAGTCTCTTCGATTCAAGGAAAGCAGATAAGGATGCTGAGCAGCTAGAAACAACCCAATTGCATTTAATTTTTTTTTTTTAATTTTATCCAAATTTCTAATTTGCAAAGAAGAMTCTCAAAGGATAATAGATAATTAACACCAGGTTTTTGTCAATCCTATAAAATACAAGCTCAAGATCAAAGGCATCTTCTTGGTTACAAAACATCACCATTTCTTCTCTTATGCTTTGCTTCTCCAAACCCAGTAGTGAGGTTCAGAAACCAACATCAGATTCTTAATTGGGAAATCATTCCTGATTTAGAAAACTTACTTTTAGTTACATTTATACATGCTTTACTGAGTTGAACCTATACTATGTTTATGCTGAGGATCACAAAATGATTCACAAAAGCTGTTTCAGTGTGTGCCACACAAATATTATCACAGGTATTCAGAAAGCAACAGTTGTCACAAGCTTAAATGAAATACAATGACAAGATAAACATCCAAATAATACCATTCAACTGTTTCTATTCATTTTTTCCCTCTCTAAGTAGATAAACACACATATTACTGCATTTAGCCCTGAAATGCAAACTCAAGATATTTTACTTTTCCTGAAAGGAGATTAAAATAACACTCTCTCCTATAATATTTACAAATATGTTCATGGATATATGAAAAATTGAACAAATTCCTTCATACTTATCCACTACTTCCTGAGATTTACTTGGTGTACCACCAGTGGAAAAGATYGCTTTTTTTGTTTTAGTAAAACTCCATTTTATGATTATATCTACAGGTCAGTCCACTGGTCAGTCTAGACTCAGCTGGAACGTGAGTGATAAAGAGCTCTCTGCAGCCCAGCTCTCCAGGCTGCCTCTAGAATCGCAGATTCAAGAGCTGAGCACAAGGTGCGGTTTCTATCAGCTTCTTCAAAAATTCAATGGCTAAGATTCATTCCTGTCCTCTTAATAGTGATATTACCTGGCCACATCCTCAGATGATGAAACCCAGCAAACTCCATAGAAATCACAGAAAGTCTGTAAGCTGTTCCTTGTCYGTGTCACTCTTTTATAAACTTCCTAATAATTATACATATACCCAGACATTTTAAGCTAGCACAGACCGCTTGCAAAAAAAAACACCTTTTCTTTTCTTTTTCTTTACTGTTAATAACAAGCTTATGAATGAAACTAAAATTTTCACCTTTGACAAAACAGATATGAAAAGGATCTTGACCTTCTAATATTCTCTATCTCAAAAAGAAAAGAAATGTGTTTTTTTTTTTATCTATCCTTTCCCATGCCTGTCATAAAATTACCAAAGAGCATGTGTTTCAGTGTTTTCTTCTCTGGAGCTGAAGCACTGTCCTCATTTGCTTTGAAAGTCCACAGCTCACATGAAAGTTTCCYTTTGTTTCCTCATAGGCTTGTGATCCAGCTGGATGAGAATGAAGCTCTGAAGGCTGCTTTGGAAACTGCTGTGAGAATGAAAGAGGAAGACTTTAAACTGTACCAAGACACAATGGACCAAGTGAAGGAGATCTTTCTACAGGCCCTTCGGCAGCAGAAACAAGAGAAGAATTAAGCAAGATATTCAGAATCCTTTGGACTGCCAAGAAGGGGGAGAGCCCAGGCCTTATAGCCATGAAYTGAAATGCAGTGGAAGTGTAGTTTTCCTGCAAATGGTAAAGAAATGACATAATCTGATGCTGCGAAGGATGAGAAATGGCTCTAAACAGAAGTACAAAATCAATGAAGATTTTGCATTTCAGCAAGTTCTATCTGTAAGAGTTAGCTAGCAGCTGGCTTTCAAACTGCGCATGCTGTGGTTTCGTGGCATTTAGGAAGCTGCAGTTCTGCAGTGTGATGTTAGGCAAAACCTTTCAGCAGAATTTTCCTAGAAAGTGCTTGGTGACTAATATGCTGCTGACTTTATCTGCACGTGTAGGAATTTGCCATACAAAACTTAGGCCAGCCCCTTTCCAAAGCCATGCCAGGAACATAGTGAATTGAATTTTTATCAGCAAGCTGATACCCGTCTGTCTTAAGGCTTTTCTGCAATACTTAAGTGCTGAAGGAGTAGATTAGCCTGGCCTGTGAATATCTGCAAGTGAACTTTGTGGAGACTCCGTTGAGCATCGCAGTCTGTGTCTTTGCTTATTGCGTATTGGCAGTGATAAGAGCTTTCACTGCAGAGGTAGGCAGACTGTGCAGACTACCCCTCCAGTCAGGCAGACTTGCTTTAAATTCAGCTCCTGTAATCACTCATTCTATATGAAACTTGCCTTCCAGGATAAAAATGCCCAATTTCTTGGTCTATGCATTCATCCATCAGTCAGGTCTTGTTCTTGCTAGGAAGAAATGCTAGCAAAACACAGGCAAGTTCTTGCCACACTTCTGGTGATGCTGAAAACCCTTGCATCTCTGTCATTTTCTCTTACAGCGTGGTGAGAACACTGGGCGCAAGCTAATCAGGCATTAACATGCAGCTTGCTGGCAGTGAGCTAGCCTTAGGGATTATGAACAAATGGAGAGCTGGTCATTTTTGTATAGTGCTGTTTTGTTTTGCAGTTGAGAGTCTTTCAAAGCTCTTCTCTTTCTGCTTTGCTTTGTTAGCCGCTTTTTGCAAGTGCAAAGTTTGCCAGGCATTAACCCCATCCATCAACAAAAAGTGGATTTGTGGACAGACAAGCCACCACTGCCTTCCCCAATAGTAGGAGCAGGTTCTAATTCTTACCTGTGCTGAGATAAGGCAGAATGAAGAAGAGAGCAGAGTTGAGTTACTCCAGACGTAGTGAGAGCAGCATGGTCCCTGTCATCCTTCTGCTTAGTCTCAGCAATGTCTCTTCAAATAGTTCACYGAGTCCCTGACAGAGGAGGTCTTTGAACCAAGGAGAAGCTAAATGCCTGAGAATTAACCCTCTCTGTGCTTAAGAAGATCTTGACCCTGCTTCCCCAACACTGACCTTTAGCAGAGCAAACTTGTGAGGTGCCTGTCACAAATGGCAGGACCAGATTCCTCTTGCTCTCCTTGGCAACAGCATCAGAGGAAGAGGCATCTTGCAACTCTCAGCCCCATCTCCAGYTTCTGACAATTCAAGGAATCATAAGTCCTGGATCCCCTGTGACTGTGATGGGGGGGACAGATACAATCTCATCCAGGTGAGCTAGTTGCCTCTGTCCAACTCCATCCTGAGGGAGATTGTGCAGTATGGGGTTGACTGAGCAGACCAAAGAGAAGAAATCAGTCTACCTCAGACAGATATTTTAAGAACCTGCAGTAGTGAGGAGAAGATGTTGAAAGGTTTGCTGAGCTGTGGCAAGAGGTGCGGATACTTTGCTATGTATTGGCTGCTAAATTCAGGCCTGATAGCTTACAGTTGGAGATTGTGATTTTGCTTACACAGAAGTGTGAATCAATAACATTTTCATGTAAGTCAGAGTACTTGAGAATCAATGTACTGTCCTTTCTAGTATGTGGTCAGCATTTGTCTCCTATCCTCGTGATGAAGGAGTGGAGATCATACCACTCTCTAACAAAATTCTCCCTGGGATGGCTATGAGTCATCCTATGAAATGCAAATAAGAAACTTGGAGGGCTGTGTGTTAYGGAACACGCATGGCTTGACAATACATGGTGCAAACCTCAAGCACTGCAACACTCATTTCTTTAAATATATGTTTGGGGTTGCATGAAAGTGTATCTTCTTTTTATGCACGTACACACACACWCACTCACTCACTCACTCAYGGAAAYGTACAAATCTACTACCTCTGATYACAGAAGAGTGGAGGGTCTGAACACAGGCATGGCTGTCCAGTTCTTCTCAGTTTTCACTTTAGTTTTGAAATAAATTCCCTCTGAATTTTCAACAGAGTGACTTTGCTTTGGTTTCTCMCAGGGCTGACATTGCATGGATCTCTTGCAGTGACCGATTGCCATTTACTGTATGTTTTCAAGGTATGAGACTGATACTCCCACTATGCATGTGTTCTTATGACTGAATGTAAGAAATCTGGTCAGGTGTTTGAAGCAGCAGTCCTATTTCAGCTGGCTTCCGCCCCCATATCTYGCAGCCCTTCACCCTGTTTTGGCTACGAGTGCCTGTCCCCACGTCACCCTTTGCTGTTCTGGTACAGAGGTTTGTTCTGGTGTGTGGTGCAGCTCGTTCAGTGGTGGTCTGGCTGAGAAAAACTCACAACTAAACCAGGGCAGGGGGTTGCTTTCCAGCTCACTCAGTTCCGTTTAACCAGTCCATCTGACCACTSACGTGCTCTGTCTGCTTGTCCAACATGAGAGGGCATTTGTTTAGCCAGCTTTTCTGTGAAAATATCGGTAATCAAACTACAGGGTAGATGTACGCTATGCTGATCTGAGAGAAGGGCAGTAGAGAAGCTAACAAACATGTCTGTTCAAGTCCTGATATAGTCCCATTGTTTTTTTTTTTTTTTTTT